>NW_021940822.1:103169-393749 GCF_001715985.3 Manacus vitellinus
CCAGGCCAATGGTCTTGTTTTAAAACCATTATGTAATACTTGAAAAAAGCACATTGTAAATTTGGATAAATACACCAACACCACATTCCTCTGCTACATAAGATGTCCTTGAAAAGCTTATGTTCTTTAGCCTTTCCTCTGAAGAAGACTGCTACACTTTTCCCCTTTTTCTTCAGAACAATGTTTTGCTGCCTGTAAACACCAGAGAGCTCTGCAAAAAAGAGCAAGTCCATTCCCAGGAAGCTTAAAGGTACTTGCACTTGTAAATACCTAAGGGTCCACAATACGATTAAACAAGATTTCAGCTTAGTTTGCAGTTAGGAATATACATAGAAGGAAAATCTATTGTAGTCTTTCCGATGGTTTTTGGTATTTTAAGTTAAATGTCCGTCAATTAACTGGAAGAAGAAAGGTCGAGGAACATTTCCCTGAAGTGAATACAAATATAATTTGCTGTAATTATGAAGACCTTTCTGTTGCCATAGTGACTTAAAATGGCTTTAGTCTACCTGTGAATTTGTTTAAAGGGTTTTGACTTTAGCTCACTGTCATTGTTTGACCCCAGTCAGCAATGAACCACCACAGAGCTGTGCACTCCCTCCCTGGAATACTCAGAGTTGAGATAAAGACAGTTTAATAGGGAAGGCTGCACACACAAATGAAGCAAAACAAGCAATTCTTTCACTGCTGCCCATGTGGAGGCAGGTGTACAGCCATCTCCAGGACAAAAGGGCCCCATCATGCACAATTGTTACTTGGGAAGACAAATGCCATCGCTCCAAATGGCCCCTCAGTTTATATACTGAGCATGATGTCATGTGGTATGTAATAAATCTTTGGTCTGTTTGGGTCACCTGTCCTGGCTGTATCTCCTCCCAGCCTCCCCTGCACACCCAACTTCCTTGCCAGTGTGGCACTATGGAAAGCGTAAAAGGCCCTGGCTCTGTGTAAGTCCTGCTCAGCAATAACAAAAATATATTATCAACAGTGTGTTGGGCAAAAATCCAAAATACAGCCCTGTTCTAGCCGCTGTGAAGAAAAGCCAAACCCAGCACATTGACATATCAGTTCTCAAAGAGCTGGTAGATTATCACAGTTATTTTTTTGGGTTATCCAAAGGTGCACGGGGATCCCATTTGTGTTTGGAGCTCTGTGGGAGCACAGAAGCACCCCAGTGCAGAGGACCACTCCAAGCACAGAGATCTTAGCATGTTGTTGCACTGTTTGTCCTCCTATGAAACCAATCCCTCTTCCCTTGAATTGTGACTGGGGTAAGCAAGGAAGGTAGCAAGGCATTAACATTTTTATTAAGAGTGCAGGGAGACTATCCTTAGCCAACGTAGACATTGTTGCGTAACAATGACCTAGTTGACATCTTGTGGGCTTAGCTTTTGTCAATGCACTGTTTTGATTTAATATGGCACAATCTGTTTAGCTGGAGGATTTGGCTTCTAGGTATATGAGCTTATGAAATATCTGAATGTTAACTTCCACGTTCCTGTCTGCTTTCTAAATGTGTCTGAATGCTCAAATACACGCTTGAAGTTGCCTTTATTCCAGATGGCATCTCATTGGAAAACAGTCATGCCCAGTGTGTGGAAATAGGCTGTGACTAGCAGAAATGTTTAGTAGGCCACCACAGGTCATTTGGCTCCCCCGGCTGCTACTGAAGGTCCACCACTGTTTCTCCTAACCAAAGGGAGAAGTTCAACTTCTCGGGTCCTCAGCTCCAGCCAGGCTCTGGGCAGCCACAGCCACATTCTCTGGTGCACGTTGCTGCTGGTAACCTAATGCATAGTCACATCTAGTCACATAGTCACATCACATGAGACTGCACATAGTAGTGATGGGAAGTAGTTGCCTCATGGGCAACACATGTGAAACCTATCTCAGTATACTTTCCACAGCCAGGGTGCATTTTATACCTGATAGGAAGAAGTCATATGGTGGCAGGTGAGCACAAAAAAAGCCCACCTTGTGCTGGAGGCACAAGGACTCTGCCTCACACATGTGACAGTGAGGCTGACAGACTGAAGATACCTAGCTTGGAGGGTATGACATAGACTATAAAGTTCCATATTACTCAAGTTTAGGGCATCTCCTGGGGTACCAAATATGTGGGAAAAAATGTAATTGACTTTCCATAGTGTATGCATTCCCTTAGACTATACATTCCCCGTCGCTTCTGGAGAATTTGAAAAATATCTGCTTTGAAAGACCCTGAGCCCTGAACATAGAGTACCTTATGCGTGGATGAGTAGCCACCTGTGGTTTGTAATTATTCCTTTGGCAAGAGTAATATATCAGGCAATTTAAGAAGGCAGTTAGAGACTCCCCTGGATTTCAACATGCTTTGATATAAAGTGTCAGGTAACTTAGGTTTAGACATTTTTTCCATTCTTAGGAAGAACTGCGGGAAAGGTATAATAAGAGTGATTAGCCCCAGGTATAACACCTGATATCTCCATTATCTTATCCAGGGTCAGATTTCATCAGATCATTAGAGTCTGACCATAGCACATTCCAAGATTTTTCCCCTATTATTTTTGCCACCTTCTCTGCTCTTTAAAGAAATTCTCCATCCTCTGTAACAAACCACTCCTCTAGTTAGAAAAGTTGGACATATTTTAAGAGCTATGTGGCCAGGGGGTTTTTTCCAAAGTGCTCAGATATCTGCTAGAAGTGTTCCAGGAATATAGCTCTCAACATGGAAAAATGCTAACAGCAAAACGCTGAGATGAAAATTTAAGGTTCACAAATGGGAAGATATTGAATTTCTGATGCCCTTACAGAGGTCAGGGAATCAGAAAGTTCGGTCTCTGTCTGCTCAGCCTCTCTCTTGTAAATGCTATTGAGAAAGAAATATTACTAGATGAAAAAAAAAGTGGGCTTTGCTGTTTTCTTTTCTTTGCTGTGGAAAATAGTGGGAATAATGGGCCCAGGCTGCTGCAGATTCCTGCAGCAGGATCCGACCGTCTTCTGTATGAGGCTCCTGTTGTGGAGACCACCAACTTGTGGCTGTGCAGGAATGTATGGTAGGAGAACTCCTCGAGGCCCCCTAGCTCAGCTCATCCACAAGAAAGCCCAGATGCCTGGGCAGTGGGGAGCTGCCTTCCCAAGGAGGGGATAAATCTGCTGAAATAACTAGGCTTTTCCTACTTTGTAACCAGCCGGTGCAGCAGAGGACTGCCATCCTAGCTCATCTCATCTTGGGTCTGCTTTGTTCCCCTCCTGCCCCTGGCTCCCTGACAAATTCTCTCTCTCTTCGCAGGCTCACTGTCAGCAGGAGCTATTTTTCTGTGCATGGGGAAGAAGATACTGATTTGTAGTTTTCCCAGTGGACTGTCTCCAGGAAGGGCAAGGGGCTGAAACTGTAATTTAATTGAATTTCATCTCCAAGTTGGAAAATCCAGCAGCCTTAACTGCTAAATCCATTTTGCTTTATGTTTCAAGGGTGGCTATTACAATGGTGAACATGGGCCTGAGTTCCTTTCCTTTTGGCCTCGGAAGTACTTTACCATTAACAAGTTAATGTCATCATCTAGATCTTGATACACACATGTATATATAATTCTGATATTAATTAATAATATGTCTTGCAGCATTGAAGATGAAACAAATCCTTAAAAAAATCCCATAAACTACCAGTTGCTCTTCTGAGCCCCAGAGGTGCAATTGAACTCTGAATTACTCTCAGCACCCAGTCTGCAATTTCACTCCTGTAAATTTTACTCTTGATGAGCGCTTGGCTGTGCACCTTGGAGTCACATGGAAGCCTACTGAGTTCATCAATGATGAGCTGGAAACACTGGTTCTGTAAAATACAGAGCTGCAGCAAATATGATGTGCTCTTTTGAAATCATGGTGTCAATACAGGGAAGGCTTGACAACCCATCAGACCTAGAAGAATCTGGTGTATTCCTTCTGTAGATAAGGATTGTAACTTATCTCTTGCTCTAAACCACTGGCTTTGGTCTTCTTTCCTCGAAGCCAATAGAGCCCATGGAAATATGTTTTGTAGTCATTTTCCAACTGCATATTTGACAGGTGGCAAAACTCATATGAAGTGGTATGATCCAAGAAGCCCCCTGGGTTTGCCAAACAAAAAGCAGTTTTTAACCTACAGGACATACATAGGGCAGTGTGATCCTCTCAGACTTACAGACTGTGATCCTCTCAGACCTGCATACACAGTGAATACAGGAGTCATTGAGACTGAGCATGCAGGCAAGGGGCCTTTGGTGGCAGAAGAAAGTGGGATGGTAAGTAGATAATAAGGTTTGTACCTACCAAGAAACCCTCAGGTCCTTGCTCAGACTTCAAAGGTACATGGCACATGTAACACAGCTCTCTTACCCTGTGGCAGATGCAACTGCTAAGTCACAAAAGGCCTGGTCTGAGACCCAAAATTTGTTTACCTAATGTTCTTCTAGTACAGGATGTTGCTTTCTCCTTGCCCCTCATTTCCCGGAGACTTATATGAGATTTACAGTCTCCAAACATATGATGTGCCATCACCCCTCTTAACTCAGAACAGCTGTTTAAGTCTACAGCAAATCTACAGAGGCACAAGCCACATCACAGCTGCCAGTGCAGCCCATGTACATTCTCAGTTGCACCTGGAAAATTGTCTGGCCCAGCTTTATCCTTGAAGGTTCCAGTGTAACTGCACACCGAGGCAGTGTCATCTTCTACTAATGCTCCAGGTGCAGCAAAGCCGTGGCCTGCTGTTTTCAGCTGTAACTTTCCTGGGGACAAGAAGCATGCTGGCCTCCAGGGGCACCTGCAGGTGCATAGCAAGTGCTCTTCGGTGGTCTTGTTCCCAAAAACGTCACTCAAGCTGACAGAAGATATTGGCTATTCCTGCAAATTCTTGTTCTGCTCAAATGATCAATCCGTCACAGCTGTAACCACAGAGTCATGACACTTTTTTTTGTGTGCTTACAGGTGTAGTGGAGCCAGGTACCCCCTCAGATGCTACCTATTGACATCCTGTTTTATGCAATAAGTGCATCTGTTGTAGTCACTGACAGTCCAGTATGCACAGGTTGTTTTTCCCCATGGAAAATCAGAGAGAACAGCACAGCTCCCTGCTCTTTTATTCTCTCCAGGCATCCTCTTACAGCCTGTGCTGGTGATCCACAAAGGTGGCTGTTTTCTGAGGCAGTTACTCTTCTTTTCCTGAGCTGTAGGTAATGGGGACTGCAGCCCTGTGCTACTTTGATCTCTGGGGTATAGCTGCCTGCTAGGACTGGGGCAGGACAGCCTTGTGCACCCTTCAAGGTTCTGATTTCAAACCACCTTCCAACTTAATTCTCATTGATTTTTGTTTTACCAGTTTATCGCAGAGAGGCAGTGAGATAGAAGCATTGGTGGTGAGGTGAAATAAGTGTCCATCAAATGGACAGGGCCATAATAAATTACCAGAAAACATCAGCAAGCTAAAAATGGATATCATTAACCAGAGAAAGTGCAAATGGGAGCTGTGAAATTGCAGTTGCAATAGCAGGGCACATAGTTTTTAATGAGATATGGCAGCAATCAGAACGGCCTTACTGTGTTAAAGCACTCCATCTCTCTTGGACTGTGTTACCTGACTTGTCAGTGGCATATTGAAAAAAAGAAAAGCAAAACAAACAATCAAGCCTCATTTTAGAGACTGAGGATTATAACAGGCAAGGTATAAACACAGTTGCTTCAGATGTGACCCTAGTTCACCTTGCTGCTGTGACATTCAAGCTTGTCTTTATCTACCCATGGAGGGAATTGACAGCCTTGGTTGCCACCAAAGCCATCATGCTTTTATAAAGGCTCGAATTTCGGTATCACATTGAGATTATTTTACATGGTAAACTCTGTTTGACTTCTTTTATGGCTCGTTCTGGTACTTTCTTCATTTTAACAGAAGCTACCATAATTGCTGCTTCTTTGTGAAAGTGCATCAAACAAGGTGGCAAAAGTAGTGCCAATGGGAAAGCTTTCCCAGATGGGATATACCAGCCCCCTCCCACTCATTTCCCATCTTACTCGAGCCATTGATTGATAACCCTTTCACATTTCCCACATCCAGCAGAAGTGTGACATCCAGCAGTCCCTCCATTCCAAATCCATGGAGCAAAGCAATGGCAAGGGAATTCCAGCCAGACATCCTTTTCCACCTGCAGCCAGAAACATCCTTGTTAAACTCTTCTTGCCAGACAGGGAGAAGAAGTGATTTTATCATGGCGAATTTTCAACTTTGTAACACAAGGAATTTCACTTTCTCTACCCTTTTAAGACTTCTGCAGACAAAGGCAGGTCTGCTCTGCTGGGAACAGCCAACCATGGCTGCTAATTAGCCTGGTGAGGAAGAATATTTTTCTTTCATGCCCGAATTGGGATAGTGTAATCTATTACAAAGAGAAAGGGTATATTAAATAATCGAGATAAGAAATTACTGTAGAGTGGGAAAGACTTAGACAAGCAGAGCAAGAGTTATACCAAGTCCATATCTCATTGATGAGAAAGTGTTTAAGCAATTAAAAAACAGTAGTGCAGTTTCTGCCTTTTTTTAAATATATATTTATTAAGAGATAATGGTCTGAATACCTTACTATCATACAGACGATTCAAGATCTGTTGCATTAAAGTCATACAAGAAGGCCCTTTCTGTGGAAAGGAGGTAGAGATGTTTTAATCTCCTCTGCCATAGGACTACTGGGTCGTGCATCTCCCATCGGTCTTACTTGCAGGAGAATGAATAAACCAGCCCAACTCCCACCAGCAGCTATGCCAGTCAGCTGCCAGCCCCCACAGAGACAGATCTCTGAGCCACGTTTTTAGGCAAGAGAAATCACAGTGCTCGAGTGGAAAAAGGGCCCTAGAAAGCAGGGGTGAAAGGAAGCATCAGGTGGAGGAGCAGAAAGCCTTCTGAAAGGGTGGTTTTCAGAGGGACAATGGGAGAGAGAGGCAAATCACAGGGAAGGATGGGCCAGTGGTCCAACAGTCTCCCTGGGCATTTCATGGCTTTTACCTTGCAGAGCAGCTGATGATGGTAAGCAACCCATGGACACACAGGAATATCAGGTTTATGTAGTACTTTGGATGTGCTTTGGAATGAATTATGGCTTCAGGAGGAACAGATGAGCTCAAAGCTTTTTGTTGCAGGAGGCAAGCAGGGCAAGGACAGCATCCAAGGCCCAAAGGCTCAGATTATTCCTGTGGGCAGAAGGGGCACTACACCAAAACCTGCTCTGTTAGGAAATTTAAGTTTAGTCACATCAACTTGTACCTACCTTCTCAGCAAACCTAAAATTTTCCTGTACACTGACAGAGAGCAAGAACCCCGCTTGGTCCAGCTTGAAGGTGAAAAGGAACATTGTTGCCTTTTTGTTGTTTATTCCTTCCATTGCAAACCTTTCTCTGAAACTCATCTGCACACTGATTTGAGCAATAACTCTTGGATGGGTTCTCCTTTGGCTCACTGGGGAACAGCCATTGCAGATGCAATCTCTCTCGCAGGAAGGTGCAAGAAAAAAATATCTCAAATTGTAACCCAGACCTCAGTTTCCTGAAGACTGGCACTAACTTTACACGTACCCTTTCTGATGAAAAGGGCCCTTCACAAAGAAACAATTTGATTTGGAATTACTCTAGGAACTAAGAGAGAAAAACCCTGCACGGTTATTTTTCTTTTTTTTTTTTTTTTTTATTACCTTTAAGCTCCTTGAATTTAACTGCACAGAGGCAGGTTTTGGCTTCCTGTAGGCTTTTTAAATATCGCACAGAAACAGCCTTTCTTTCTGTTTAGGTCAGAGTGCATAATGCATGCAGTAACCAAAATAGCTTCTCCTGCTCCTTAGCCAAGCTGAATATTAGTATCTTTTTCCTGTTTGGGGCAAGTTGCCAAATTCCCATACCTCTCAGTAATTACCAAGATTAATGCTTCATTAGAATAATGATACCGAGTCTTGAATTTTTGATGGCAGATTTCAGAGGATTTAATATTACAGCTTGGTTTTCAGATAAAACTAAATCCTAAAAGAAAAGCTTCCTGCTGTCTTAAGCTCTAGAAATGTGCACTATGTATTTTTCTCAGCATTTTCCATTACATGAGAAAGTTACTCTGCCTCTCTGTAAAAGCAGGTGATAGGGATTTTTTGTGTTTGGTGGCTATTAATAGTCATAATATGTTATCACACAGAGCACCAGGTACAGTCACAGAACATAACAAATGGAAAACCAGTGAAAATGGTGGCACTTTAATTGAAAAAACAGGGGTTGGGTACAGTCTAGCTATAGTCTAGTTTCAGTAGCACAGAGCTGGCTAGCTCAGAGAGGTCTTTTATAATTTCTTTCCTTTCTTTGTTGTGACATAGGTCTACAACTTACTGTAGTGGTATAAACCCTTTGTTAATTAAAACACTCTAAAGAATTCTTCTTACTGTGTTTCTATTCTCTTTCACAAGAAGGTTTTGAAAGGCAAGGCAAACTTTACATTTAATTATCTTAACCAGTTTCTTTATGCAATGGATTTGCAAAGTGCTTCAAACTGGCTTAGTGCTGGATATTTGTGCTTGAAGTTTATGATCTTCCCTACGTCAAATGTCTCTTGCTTGTAGTATACAGTAATATAAGCAGATACTTTTTTTATGTAAAATTGTTGTTCCAGGTCTATATTACATAGAAGCTGCATTCGGCAACTTTGAACTTAAAATTTTATCAGAGCTTCTTAGGTCATTTTGGTAGTATTCAGGAACATTGTGTTTCCCTGAGAAGGGAGACATTAAAATAAAAAATAAACTTACTACAAAATTGCCTCATCACACTCTCTTAAATGAATACTCTGGGCATTGCATTTGCATGCTGTTCCAATCAGGAATATAAAGAAAGAAAAAGATTAGTCAGTTTTCCACAAAAAAGAAATGAGTTTGGACTGTCTTGCAGTATATTCTGAAGGACAGAAGTCCTTTGATAAAATCTCATTTTGAAATCTCCACTAACTTTTGATGTCTTTATAAAACACTCTCCCTCTGGGGAACTGCCAACATCTGCCTGGTGACTTCTGCCCACAAACAAGTCCTACTGCTCTGGAGTTTCTCCATGAATAGGTCATGGTTTATCATTTCACTCATATCTCAGCCGCTTTCCAGACCAGCTTTTCTAATTCTTGGCTGATTCTTTCAGCTTCCTGTGGGAGTTTTTTGGTTTGGTTTGGTTAGCTGGTTTTTTGTGGTTTTTTTTTTTTTTTTGGTTTTTTTTGTTTTTGTTTTTGTTTTTTTGTTGTTGTTTTTGTTTGGTTGGGGTTTTTTGGGTTTTTTTTGTTGTTTGGGGGTGTGTGTGTTTTCTTCTTTTTCAAGAAAAGTATCTCTTTGTGTGTGTAACTTTGGCTTGGCCACCAGGGGAGCATAACATGCACATTTACATTTTATTCTGTCTTATTCTTGTGACAGAAGTGTTCAGCCATGTTTCAAAGCTTCACCAAGAGCATTTGTGCAAACAGTGATTCACTAAAAAAGATCCTTCATGTGGAGTACAGGGGCTCTGCTGAGCTGAAGCTAACTCTGCCAATTAACAGTAAAGTTTGGTGGTTTTTTTAGCCTTTTGGTTTGTTTCAGGATCACGATTCAAACATGACTGCAAGAACACTTGTCTGAAGATGACCCTTTTCAGTGTATACGCTGCTAAACTCCTGAGAAATCAACTGATGTTTGATCTTCCTTTCTCTTCTCAGAAGTGGAGACTATTTCGGAGGGATGATCAGGTTGATCTCATGGGCTTGATTGAGATGTGTCTCCTTTAATCTCCCCATTGACTGGGTTGTTGTCTGTAGGCCACAAATTCCATACTGCGTGAGTGAAGGCCCTCAGGATGGCGTGTGACACGTCTCTGTGTGAGATATGTCAGACTCCTCCCTGTTCTGTCAAAGAAATCACAGCATTGTGAAACGATGAAAGAGTTGCACATTGGAAAGCGGGTCTCGGTGCCCTCCTTAGGCTTACAGCAGCTTTGCCTTGAACAGTGTGTGTGTACACAGTGCTGGATGGAATTTGAAGAGAAAGAGTCTGACTCCATACACCTTCAATCCTGGCCTCATCCCAGGGGAAATCACACATACTGGTCTGTGGTGCTTCTCACATACCTTCCCCCCATGGAATCTACTGAAATCCATGCAGCAGGGAGCTCCATCAAGGTGCTCCACCTCTGCACTTCTCCCTTGGAGCAAGATGTTTCACTGTTTATTGTTTTGTTTATGGAAACTGGAGAGGAAAATATTTATACCTTTAAGATATTCCCATTCCAAGAGAAGGGCTGGACTGGAGACCAGTGGGTGTCCCTTCCCACCAGCACCAGAAGTTCATGAACGTGGAGGAAATCAAATGGACCACAGATGTGAGAGGGATGGAGAGATCCCTGCATGTTTCTCTGTGTAGAGGCTGGGGAGCCTCTATTCTTAGTTCATCTCTGTTCTTAGTTCATTGGAAATGCCTCCTCAGCCTCTTGAAAGTGCTGCATCTCTTGGGAAACGCTGCACAGTCAGAAAAGATTCACACGGTGCCTGAATGGTTTTCACTGGGGCTTGCAGTGACTTCACAACAGAGCAAAGAGCAAAACTTGACATATTGCAAGCTGAAGGAAAAGCCCTCCAGGCAAAGTAGACCAGGGTAAAGGAGAGAAGAGATGATGAAAGGGCCTGGGGCTGTGGTGGAAGAACTGTTAGCTCTAGTGAACCACAACTAAAGAGGGAAGAGAGGACTAAACAGAGACTCTGGGAATAAATTCTCTCCAACATGCCCCATGGAAATTTTTATCCTACACAAAGTCACATACATGTCTCCTTGCTGTGATCCTCTCTTGATTATGAACTGCACTACTTGGCTCAGGGCCCTTTGCAAACCTTTTCTCTTTCCGCTTTTTGCCTCCTCAGCACCATGAGACAGATATCACTCCACTCCAGGCCTTGTCATACATCTCCAGACCTTCTCCTCCCCTTACCAGCAGCTGCATTTCCTACTTTTTCTTAGACCTACACCATAGCTGTCTTTGAATACCAACCCTCAGGGTCTGGTGTCAGCATCCTTTACTGTCACCATTGCTGTCAAAGAGATTTGCCTCTCTCTGTGATTCAGGACTTCTTCTCATCTTGTGTGGGGACAATTTGATCTCTCAGAGAACTCTGTACTACTTAATAAGTTATTAACTACTACACGTTATTCATGAGACACAAAAACTGGGGAATTTGTGCCATTGTGTTGGAATATTAGACCCTCTCTCAAAAGTGGTCTTATGTACTTCTCTCTCAGAAGAGCTGAAAATTTGCAGGTAGGCCAAAAAACAGATTTTTCTGTGACCAGAGATGAAAAAAGGTTAAAACTGTCAATTTCCACCAGTACTTTTCTATGGTGAGTAGCTCTCACCCTTTCTGTTTATAGTTAGAGAACTATGCAGATGGCACTACCATGTCCTTGTGTACACAGTGGTGAAGGACACTGCTAGTATATAAAGTTGGGTCCTATTTAACACCTGCTTCTGAGAATTGCAAGACTGTAAAAGAGCCGTCACTCAAAAGTTGGCAGACACCATACCAGGACCACGAGCAGACAGGGGCAACAACTGAGTCAATGCCTTCACTGCAAGGCACCAGGTACAGATCTCCCAAGAGCTGGGATGTATTCCTGTAACCCCCTTCTCCTCTATTCTGCATCAGATGGAGACTGCATCTGTATGACATAACACCAGCAATGTTTGCAGCCAAGAGAAGAGCTGCTATGCAAATCAGAGCAGTGGGAGGATTTTCATATCCTGCAGCCACCTGAACTGCTGCATGCAACTCTCCTCCAGCTCTCTCCCTTCAGGATTCTCAAACCTCTTTTCTCCCCCTTTCCATGCCTTATCTATTTTAGAGGAAAAGCTCTCTCTAACTCGCTCTTATGCTTGTTCATTACCCTTCCGAATGGGACACTCCACACATGCACACAATGAGCAGCACAACTCTCAATGCTCTAAGATAATATCCTCTTTTTGTGGCTCAGCCCAGGCGACACAGATCTATATAACACTGAGGTGATGAAAAGTGGGGGTTACCTCCCTGAGACAGACCCAAATGTGAGATACAAAGCCAACCAGTGTAGCCCTTCCCTGGTTTGTCTGTGCAAGCTGATGATGCAAAAAAGGCACTGCCTTCTGGAGGTGCTAGCAAAGGAGTAAAGCCCCTCTGCCAGGAGGTCATCAAATATTGCAGGGTTCAACCAACAAAGTCTAAACCTGGGGAATGCAGCATTTACAGATTAGGTGCTATTTTTGCATTGCATTTTTTAGCAAAACTGATGGTACAAAGACCCTGGCTCCAGCCCTGGCAATAGCAAACAAAACCAAGGCAGGAGGGTTTTGTACAAAGCTGTGCTCTAGCCCATGGTGGCTCTCCAACTTGCAAAAGGCAGAGCCTGGCAAAACAGGTTTTTTCATAGCCAGCATAGATTGGCTGTAGTGAGGTCCAGGTTGGGATTGTGTTCCCTCACCACTCTTGTATGAGCTTTGCTGGGAAGGGGTGCTAGCAATTGCATCCTCTCTTGTGGGAATTCAGGTATTTTGGAAGTTTCAGATGGTGTCTGAATTTATGAAAGGAAATTGCATGTATGGATGGAAAATAATCCAGTATATTAGAAGTAAAGAATCCTGCTTTAGAACTGTTGTGACTTCTGGCCTGAGGATAGAAAGCAAAAGCTGACCCAGAGCAATTAAAACCCAGTCACCACAGAACAGCTGAGCAGGGATCACATCCTTACAAACCCTGCTTGTTTTTCAGTTCATTAGAAAGAACTTAATGAAGAGGGAGCTGGGAGATGATGAAAGAGCAGAAGTGGGAGCTTATTTGTAGAATGCCAGACAAAAAAAAAAAAAAGAAAATTTACAGGAGGATTTAGAAGGATGGAAATATACTTGTTTTTTTCAGGCGTAGTCTGAAAATAGTCACAGGGCTCAGGGTTATGAGAGAGGCTGCAAAGCAGAGTAACGTACCTGACTCTGAATGGACAGGTTTAAAACAAGGGCACCCCACTAAGTGAAGAAAAGGCTGAAAGAATAACATACATTTGCTTTGTGTTACACTAAACCATTATTTTTTCCCCTACATTTTTTGAGCTAAGACTTTTTTTCTCCCACAACATCCAGGACACCCTTTTGGAAACCACAGTTTAAAAGGTTTTTGAAGACTTTCAACAATTTTCCAGGCTCACCTGGATGAAACCTCAGACAGATGGTGCTGATACTAGAGCTGAGAGCAATGAGAAGTCAGACTGGCTGGAAAGCCCTGCCTTATTATAACATTCCACAAACTGAAAACAGAAATAGGAGAAACAAGGGGGAAAATTCATACAGTCCTTTAGACCAGCCGTGCTAGAGGAAATTTTTTGCCCAGCAACCATGTTACTTTTTGACTGCTGACACTAGCTACAGTCCCTATATCCAGGAAGTTCCCAATGCCAGAGAAGAGAATAAAACAGAATAGAGCCATCACCAGTAATTTGTGTTTTGCTAGATCTGAGATTATGTTTAGCACTGTAGCTGATGGGGGGGGGGGGAAAAAGGAAAAAAAAAAAAAGAAAAAGCCAAACAGCTTTAATAATAGATTTTAGAGGATTTTTAATTTTCAGAGCCATTTTCTAGTGACAGTTTGTCTGAATCATACTTGGCAATGATAATATACCACATCTCCTGTCATTCTTCTAATTACTTCACAGCCCTTTAAAAGAGCATTTTAGAAACTTAATTAAGAACACTTCTGATTTCAAACCAAATATAAGATAATAAAATATCCCCACTCTTTCATTTTAGGTGGCAGACTGTCTTGGTGCTGCAGATAAGCTTTCTGAAAAGTCTGGGATGTCAACACCAGAACAACCCCCAAAGATAACTTAATTTTGTATCCATTTAAGGGCTTGGGAAGTACAATATTTTTGAATTTTAGGAGACAAAGTACCTTGGTTAACTAATTATGTTACCACAAGACTTCACTAAATGGATTGGTCCCACTCTTTGCTGATTAAAGCTTGAAAAGAAACCAAGGCTAGTCTGCATCTGGTTGTAACCTGTGGTACAAATCTCCTGTAGATTTATTGTGTCCAAAACAAAAGGATATGAACTCTTTGTAAGGAAGTAGAAATATCACAGTTGTAGGATTTATATTAGCGTTGAACAAGTTTTAACAACTTATTTGATGAATTTTCCTCTCTGCCTGACAGAGCGGTGTCTAGCTGCCACATTCACACAATTTATTCGGGTACAGATTTCAGGGTCAACACTACAGCCGTGTTGCTTGGTTATAAGTGTTCAGCATCATCTTGGTGGAGTAGGTGTGAGAGGGAATGTACTGAAATTAGATATATGGACAAGTAAACATGGTTATTTTCTGCAAATGCATTCTTGTGCTCTCAAAAAGGGGGTGTGTGCCGTGTATTTGCGATGGGAGGCATCACAGGATGTAAACAGGATCTCAAATTGCAACATTTGAATCACTGTCCCAGCCTTACTCCATCTCACATATGGATCCAGCAACAGGACCAGTTGCACCAACAGTGAAGAGGAAAAAGGCCAGGGGAGAAATCTCACAGGTTTACTGTCCAGAGCAGACTACCAGAGTATTCCAAGGCAGCTGGTTTGCAGCACCAACCACCCAGGGCTAAGGTGCTCAACAGGGAAGCTGAGCATCTCCATGGCTCCTTGCTGCTCCCACAGCCAAGCACAAAGACTCAGAGCACAGGTGCCCTCTTCTACAGCTCCTTCAGCTCTGACAACCTTAGTGCTGTTATGTGCTGTGGAACAGTGGGGCATAAGGTAAAAACGGGGTGTCAGAGGAGGCTGCTCTGAGCTGCAAGATGTTTTCAGAATGAAAGGTCTGAATGTCTCCTAGGCTACATCCAACAGCTGGCATGAACCACCTGCCCAACAAGAACACTCCTTGGTCAAAAGCGCCTGTGTGTTGGCTCTTTGGGCCAAACAAATTAAACCAGGCTACATAAACCTGTTTCAGGCTATGTTGGGTTCCATGCAGAAGCTAAAAGTATACCCTTCCAGAGCAAACTTTGGTGCTGAGTTTGCCAGCATGGCATTGGTGAATCTGAGCTGCTGCTGTATCCCCACAGCTCTTGGGAGCCCACCCACAGGCAGAGGAGGGAGGAAGCGAACAGAAGGACTCCTCCAGTGTTGGCATGCTTGCTGAGATCATGAGAGGTCAGAGCTGCTTGATGGTAGAGAGACAGTATGGGAATTGTTTAGCTCTCCCTTCTGTAAATAATGTAATAAAAGACCTGGAGCTCAGGGTCACCAAGGGCTGTCCCTTAAGCACAGTGTTGTGACACATCACCTGGTGCATATAGCACATAATCTGTTATCCTTTCCACAAGTGTGACAACGCTGCCTTAACGTTCTAATTTTGCTTTTCTCGCCATAGCATTGATTAAAACCCTAACCAGTGATATCAGGAATGCTTTTCTCCCAAAGGAGGAAGCCAAAGAGCTGGGTTAAATTTAGGTCTGTCTTTAACCCTTCTGACCACTAAGCAGAGTCTGTGTATATTTTATCACTGTTGATAATTTAAACTTAATCAACTGCACATCAAATAAATATCAACTAGTTTTCAAATAGCTTATTTACAGAAGTCATGTATTAGCTGACTGAAAAGGAACAGCTCTCTCCTCCTCTCAGTTCTCATGTGTGGAACATACTCAGGCTTTTAACTGCCAAAATATGTTCTTGACCAAGTACTTCTCAGCAGGTGGAGAGAAGAAGAGAAACAAGAGTATCACTTTTCCTTTTTCTGAAGGTGAGAATTTATCTATCTCCTATGCCCAACATGTTCCCTCTCATTTTCACTGTAAAGACCAAAAGAGCAGCTGGGCAGCTCTATCCTGACAACACCTAGACAATCTCCTGCTGAAATTGGTGGGAATAGTTACATGCACTGTAAGAGAACATGTTTGATGGTAATACACAGTGAAGCTGCTTTCATGTCAAAGGCTCCCCTCCACTCAAAGCAGCATATTCTTAACCTGGCTGTAGTGAGATTCAAGATGCCTCGCTTTCCTGAGTTACTTTTGAAGCTGACTGTGCTTTGAGTAAAGGGTTAGACCAGAGACTCTCACAAATCCCCTCCTGACCAAACTCTGGAATAAAGGTGTTTATATATTCAACACTAGATTTTCAATTCTGCAGGACTTTTCCTTCAAAATTCTTCTATATTATAAGTAAAAATTAAAGGTAAGTTATCTTGCTCAATCCACAAACTCCCTTCCCACCCCAGTACCCTTGTTTTATCTCTACAGGAAGCTGGTGACATTCACTTCCCATGATCTCAGTTTAGGGGCTTCAGAATCATCTGTAAAAAAATTAATCTGTTTTGGCCCGCTAGAAGAGACATGAATACTTCAGGGTGATTCATTGCCCTGCTGAGGTACTGTATAAGCCATAGGTTAGATCCCACAGATGTAGTCCTCTTTGCCCTGAATATTTACATGTGCCTTTCTCCTGGGGGCATAATTAATTAGTCTTTATTGTCTTCCATCTCCCAAAAGTGTAGTTAAAAGTGTGATCTTTTAGGCACAGGTCCTTCAATCAAAGCTGCCATTGAAGAAATCTCCAGTCCAACCACTTCTTTCTTCAAACCAGAATGTTTCTTCTCTCTTCAAACCTCCAGCACTAATGGAAAGGAGAGCACAGAGGAAAAGCAGATCCCATCAGTGTTGGTACTAAAGGTCCCTGATTAGGCTTGGCTAAGCAGTGTGTTGAAGACTAAGTGTAGCAGGATCTCCTAAACACTTCTCAGGCCCAGCTCTTCACAGCTTATGAATTATAAATGCAGATGTTTCTTAATTTCTTAGTTTTATGGTAACTCGACTCACACACCATAGGTGTATGGTCTTCCTTTGCAGTTCATCATCAAAAGTTCACCACCAGTATCACTCATAGTCACCATCACATTAAAGATAGCATTCTTTTTTAATCTCTTATTGGCAGGAAATAGCAAGGAAAATAAACAGAATACCTTCAGCTATTTTCCTCAGTTATTCAATAAATATTTGAGGAGAGACATGAATAACTCAACCTTGTCACTGAGTCAAAATGCAGTCATGATGTCATTTGAGAGCTCTACCTCTTCTGCTGTTGGTTGCTGCAGTGTTTGTGAAATAAATGTGTACAGTCTTAGCTAATATCACTGCAGCAACACCCTCAGTCAGCTGGGAGGCTAGTGAGAAAATGGGGCAATAATTCACAGAAAGAGATGAGTATTTCTGTTCAAAAGCGTCTGTTCAAAAGCTTGTGGCTGCTGCACTCTTACCTGAAGGCTTGATTGTCTGATGCAGTTTGGAGCCATGTCAGTTAACTCTAAAGTTTAACTAATTGCTATTTATAGAGGGCGCTTGAAGGTCTGTCACTGGAAATGTTAACAAAAGCTCAAGATAGAGTCATCCTGCACGTCTTTTCTGGTTTTTTGGGGTTTATTTCCGTGTGGGTTTTTCCTCTGTGCCAGCCTTCCCCTGCATGACCTTGTCTCTCTTAATAGACAAAGTTAAGGCAGGCGATTAAGAGGATCTTCAAAATTGTCTGGGACAATTTATTTTAGAAGCTGTTGGAGATTTCCCTGTTGTCATAAATCTTCCAGAAACACATATATTCCCTCCCCCTTTATGATTTGAGCTCAGCCCTGCTGTCTTCCTGCACACCCAGTTGTCCATCAGAGCTGGTGTGACATGTGTCTGTTTCCTTTGCCTTCACGAACCACGAGTGATGAACACAATCTTGACTGTAGTCAAGTTGCCCTTTAGTCAAGTCACTTTGCCCTGCCAAAAAAACATTGAACCAAGTATTGATCTGAAGGTGGAAAGGAGTTGAGCAAAGAGCAAAGTAACGTGGAGTGAGAGTAACAGCCATCTGGGAGCTTACATTAACTGTGCCCAGAGTAAACCCCATGGGAATGGGGGTCCCAGCTGCCAGCAAGGCATCAGAATGCTGATAGCTGGCCACACACTCCAGGGAATGATGTCTGTAAAAACTAGAGGGAAAGTAGAAAATAAATGTCTCTTATACCTTTTGTCACATAGATCCTTGCATTAGTGTGCCTAGTGAGGACTTTTGAGACAAGTGGGATGGGGTTTTCCAGATGTGGAAAACTAACACTACTGCTTCAAGGCCAAGGGTAGAACATCCACATTGAGCCCTTTTCCATCACAGTCTGGTCTGTCGTGGCAAATGTTGTATAAAAGGTTTAGAGGCCCTCTGAAGACTATTTTCATAATACATTTCTACATCGTTATAGGGTCTGGAATTTCGTGCAAATACTTTTGGATTTAAATACAGAGACAGTAAATGAATCACTGATACAATTCAAAGGTGTTGGTTTTGGCTAGAGGTTTTGTTCTGCCTTGCTATCAGAGAAACACTTGTCAATTGCCCTTTAGATAGACAGGGATAAAACCAGAGAGTGGAAGATGGGGACAGACCTCTGTTCTGACAGTCCAGGGTTATTGAGGGAGGAAATGCTGCCTCTGTATTTTGACTGTTGCAAAGACTCTATTTCTCACTTCGTGAAATCTTAAGTCTCTATTGAAACTGGAGTACAGCAGCATGGTGCTCTCCCCCATCTTAATGCAGATTTACTTATCATCGATTAGCCTTTCAGAACTGCTTTGGTTTCAGGTGGATGTCACTTTATTGAGCCCTTGTGTATGTCAAATTGATTTAGCTACACTGCTCATTTATATCTTTCTTTGCAGCAGAAGTAGTTGACAGAGCCTTTACAGAAGCCTCTGTGGAAACTGGATAAATGGCAGGAGTTAGACTGCAAAGTGAGCATCACTGACTGACAGGAAGCTGTTATTCACTCTGTGTGCTGAACTGCCAGAAGTTTCAGTCTGGCAAGCAGGAAAGGCCAGCCTGAAGTCATTCACTAGGCCTGATATTAGATTCACAATACCACTTCACAGGAGCCAGTACCGTAAGTACAGGCAAAGCTTTTCCCACAGCAAATTTTACACACAAGTTCCAGAAAGCTGTGCTTGCTGTCCTTTATCAGAACAATACTATATAAAAGGGATGAAGAAGCTTGGAAAAAAAATAAGTGGGAATAGCCCTACCTGAATGTTTCCCTGTCTCGCTGCTTTCTACTCCTTCTCGAACTTTGGCTTCTCCTCCACGACTTCTGGTCTTTGCTCAGTTCTTTCTACTTGCCCAAGGTTCCCAGTGGATCTCTTAATAGTTTTGGACAATGATTCGTCAGAAAATATATTTGCTACAAAAAGTCTGCTCTAATGTTAGAAATGCCACTATGATTTTACAAAACTCATGTTACGACCAGTTAAAGAAACCCCACAATCAAACAAAAAATGGATAAATTATTAGCAGCTACGAAGAATATGGCACATCCCTCCTCATTTCAGGAAATATGAATCAGTATTCACAGAATCACAGAATCAACCAGGTTGGAAAAGACCTCCAAGATCATCAAGCCCAACGTTGATCCAACACCGCTGTAGTTACCAGACCATTGCACTAAGTGCCACATCCAGTCTCATCTTAAAAACATCCAGGGACAGTGAATCTACCACCTCTCTGGGCAGCCCATTTCAGTATCTAGTTACTCTCTCTGTAAAAAATTTTTTCTTAATATTCAACCTAAACCTCCCCTGGCAGAGCTTAAGTCCATGCCCTCTTGTCTTACTGCTGGTCTTTTCTGGGAGAAGAGACCAACCTCCACCTGGCTACAGCCTCCTTTCAGGGAGTTGTAGAGAGTGATGAGGTCTCCCCTGAGCCTCCTCTTCTCCAGGTTGAACAACCCCAGCTTCCTCAGCCTCTCCTCATAGGACTTGTGCTCGAGTCCCTTCACCAGCCTTGTTGCTCTTCTCTGGACCTGCTCCAGCACCTCAATATCCTTCCCAAACTGGGGGCCCAGAGCTGGACAGAGCTCCAGGTGTGGCTTCAGCAGCACTGACTACAGCGAATGAATCACTTCCCTTTTCTTGCTGGCCACACTGTTCCTGATACAGGCCACGTTGCCATTGGTCACCTGGGCACACTGCTGGCTCATGTTCAGCTTCCTGTCAATCCCAGGTCCCTTTCTGCCTGGCTGCTCTCCAGCCACTCTGTGCCCAGCCTGTAGCGCTGCAGGGGGTTGTTGTGACCAAAGTGCAGGACCCAGCACTTGGCCTGGTTGAACCTCATCCCACTGGAATCAGCCCAACTCTCCAGCCTGAACAGGTCCTTCTGAAGAGCACTATGATGCAACACTTTGAAACTGTCTTTGCTTGCATAAGGATCATCTCAGTTGAAGCCCAGGATATTTTCATTTGGTAATATTACTTTAGAATCTCAAAAGCTTCTTTGAGATTCTTCCTCAAGCGCTCGGGTGTCTTCAAACCCAACCTACAAACTGACACCATCTATCGGTTTTGCCACTGGTATCAGGAAGATGTCACACTACAATAAATAAAACCTAAACAAAATGTCAGGATCAGAGAGAAGAATGGGAATATGAGCAAATAATTCCAGAACTCCCTTGTGTGCATAGTGTTCAAGTTTTTCAGAAATAAAACAAAATAGGGCAGCAGGGAGTGTTGTGGTTTCCCCAATTTCCCCAAATGACACATTTTAGAATATATCCCTTCATGATGTTGTAAATACAATATTCTATTAGAAAAGAGCTGACTTTTTTTTTTAACAAGTTATTAAACAATTCACACTGAAATCTTGCAATTTCACTCGGAATACCAGAAAAAACAGTTCTTGCAAAGAGGAAATCAGCAAAATTCCTTTTCGACAATTTACCTTCATGTTATGCAAGTCCTAGAGAGTCTTCTGAAGTGCACCAATTTCAAGTGTAGCTTTAATGTTGCATATGTTGTAATAGTTCTAGAAACTAAGCAAGATCAAAAAACAGGAGGCAAATGGGAAGAAAATATTGCTCTGCCTATTTTTATTGCGAATGTTTTGCCAGCAAGAAAGCCACGAGCAAAGGTCAGAGCCTGTAATAGCCATCTCTGGAGCAGGCATCCAAGGATTAGCACGAAGCTAGAAGCCAAAAAGCAGGCCAGCTGAAACCTGCTTTGCCCACAGGGATGGACTGGCCTGGCAGAGCCATCCTTGATTCAACCATTGATTGGTATATTAGATCAGACCAAGTACAGCAGAATCAAATTAATAAATAAGTATTTTCTTCTAACTATCCCATCTCAAAAATAATATCTGCCAGAACTTCAGGTTTGAGAAGAGAACTTGCCAGCAGAGATGGTATTATTTGAGTATATAAAAAACTCAGCAGCCCTGTGAGGTGTGAGGGCTGCTGTAGCTGAGCTCACAGAGCCCTGGGTTCATCACTGCTGTAACATTTGCCCCAGCAGTGAATAGTGCGTTATGATACTGAGTAGTAAGGGCATTTCTCAACTACTAGAGTAGGATGCCCCCATTCACTCCTTTTCAGAAGTAACTAGCAGAGAGATCTGACATGCAACCCTCTGCCTGCAGAAGAAATGAATCAGATAACACCTGAAAATCTGTCCCGTGAAAAATGTGCTGCCAAGGACAACAGGAGAAATGAGTAGCAAAAACTGCTCAGACAACTTTACTGAGCTGTGGAAATCTTGCACCTTTTGGGGAAGAGGAATTCTTGCATCAAGCTGAACCTTTTCCTTCTTCTTAAAAGAAAACTTTCAGACTCAGGAAAGACGAGGCGTTTTCCTCACATTTAAAACTGACTGATTTCTAAAAAATTTTAATTACACCATGGAGGTTTTTGCAGGATCTAAGATCTAATGCAAAATGATGGTGATTTTTGGATCTGCTTAACTTCTGTGTGGGCCCATGGTCTTGTTCTAGTTCCTCCAGATATCCAAGCCACCTGGTTTTCTTCTCCCTTTTCCCTGCCTTATTGCAGCTACACACCAGTGCTCCCATTTTGTGCCATACCTAGGGAAGAAGACTTTCCACTGGCAATACAGCCAGAAAAAGTAGTTTCCACTGCATATAAAACTTGCTCCAGGAGTTAGAAACTCTAAGCTGGAGTTTCCCACCAAGCTGCTTCCAAATGACAGATCTCTAGTTTTGATCCAGCATTATAGACTCCAGGTTGGTGCACTGGTGTTACTGTACTTTTCTATGTTTTTTCCTGCTTTTCTTTTTTTTTACAGAAATCACATGCAATGTTTGTTTTGTTTGATTGTATAAAAAAGCTGAAAATGTCCCTTTAATTCAGTTGCTTAGTAATCATAGAATGGCTAGGGTTGCAAAGGACCTTAAAGATCATCCAGTCCCAACCCTCCTGCGGTGGGCTGAAAGCCCACCCAACCTAGCCTTGAACACATCCAGGCCTGGGGCATCCACAGCTTCTCTAGGCAAAGGAACTTCTTCCTAACATCTAGTCTAAATCTCTCCTCTAGAAGCCTTTCCAGCTGCTGAAAAAAAGGAAAAACCAATCAAACCCAAAACAAACAGCTAAAGAAATAAACATGAAGATGAATACAGTGAGGTGACATATGGTGTTTTCAACCTTCTATGCAGAGGGAATTATCTTTCTGGCCCTGAACTTCAGCTTCCCAGGCCCCAAATGCCTTTTGTTTCTTACTAAACCATGGACTAGGACCTATGACTTTTGAAAGTCCTTCCTGTACTGCCTCAGCTGACTCACAAAAAATAATTACCATGTAATAAGAAATAAAGGCAGAAACAGGATGCAGATATTGAAAACCCATCAGTTCAGGCCATAAAAACTAGGAGATTTTTGGAAGAAAATTCACCAAGCAGTGGTGGTCCATTCTCTTCTCTTCCTTTTACAAGTGCAGAAGGGGAGAGAAAAATCAAAAAGAAACTGGAAGGGAAGGAAAGAAGGAAAAGAAATGCTATATTTATTATAATTATAACACTGACATACAAAAGTCTAAAGAGATTGAAAAAATTCCATAAAAAACCTTTGATTCATGAAAATATTAAGGTATGCATAGAAAGTCCTTGACAAATTATACTTTTTGAGACCAGAGCCAAATCTCACATGTCCTAAAAGCAACAGACTAAATGAATCTCCTGCAGAGAATTTATTTGCCTGACAGATATGCGTCCAGGTGCAGAGCTCCAGATATGGTCCTACAGAATCAGTTATCCACAAACAGGAATTTGTCATTGCTATTATTGAATATCCACTGGCAGACAGTCAAGTCATATATTTTCTTATCTGAACAGGACCAAATAATTCAACACATATCAAGCCTTTGAGAAATTAACAATATTTCCTTCTGCTTTTAAGTGGCAAAACAGGAATCTCATTTTTGTGTTTCTTGAAGGTACTATTAAGTGTGGGTAGAGAGCAGGGACAGGAGCTTTTCACAGGTCACAATATGTTCTGCCAGTGCCCCACTGCTCTCATGGTACTTATAAGTAGCATCATACTGGCAGGGCTGGTCTCACAGTCAGCTCCTGGCAGCTCTGTGAGTTTTCAGTCATCAGCTGACTTGCAGGAAAGCTGTCCTGTGTACAACTGCAAAACTACAGCAAACGTGAGCTAACCTTCCTTCCTTTAACCCTGGTATTCAGCCATTTGGCTGTGTGTCTTCCCACACAAGGATGATCATCAAAATCTATCTTCCCGTCAGAGTCCAAGCCAAGATCCAGCTCCTCTGAGTTCCTGTTCATGGCATGAAGTAGCAGCAATTAAATTTACAGAAAGCTTTTATTTGTAATTTTGTAAAATTGGCCTGAGCTAGAGTGTTTGCTTTTCAACTTTTCCTGTGTCTGCCATGGGGCTGGATCCAAATACCAGCATCTCTCTAGTTTAAAAAATTTGTGAAGCATAAAAATAGGACAGGAGTGTTACTACTCTGTAAATATCAAAGTATTAATTGTTATTCTCACTCTTCTACAGTGCACAGTTCTGAAATTAGAAATAAATTTTTCTCTAATTTACACTAATTGAAAAAGAGCTCATTCAAATACTGAAGATTTTTTAGTGCCAGAGGTCAGTTCCTTGGTTTTAATAACATCAGGTTCTTCAGGACTCATCAGCTCCCATTGAAGACTAATATTGCACAAAATTTATGTGAGGATTTTCTATCCTAAACAAATCGATCTCAGTGGCAGACTAAAGGGCAAAGAGCAGCAATGTCTTTGATCATCTAGACATTGGACTTTCAAAACCACTCCTCCTCTGCGTGAGAGGAGGGAAAAATATTAATGCTCTTCAGGAGGTAGCTGCAAGGTGTGTTAGATGTCTGACCAGACAAAACTCTTCTTAACTGTGCATTTTAGACGAATGTCCAACCACCACTGCGAGCCAGAAGAGACAACATTCATCTTCCCCTAACTTGCTTCTTTGTTCTCTGTCACACAGAAGCCTCAGAAAATGCAGAGACAACCATGCTGTTTCCCCAGCCCTCCCTGAGACAGGAGCTCAAAACACAGAGAGTGAGACATTGGCTCAAGGCAACCCAAACACTGAGAGGCAACTCGTGTTGAACTAGGAGTTCAAATCCTCACTTGCTTTGTTCAGCAGGTTGTTCAGTACACCTTGACTGTGGCTAGAACAAGGTCAACCCAAGATTGTCTAACATCTCTAGTAGGAGTTCCCCTGGTTGCAAAGTGTTCCCATGGCTTCCTATTCTTTCTCTGCGTACCTCCAAAAACGTATCTAGATCTGTTTCCTTGGTCCTCTCCTCAGGCTGAACAAGCTCAGATCCTTCTGCCTCTCCTCCCACACTGATCACCTCTGCTCCAGCCCTGGTCATCCCAATGGCCTCTACTAGATTTGATATAGTACCTCAGTGTTGGTCCTGTACTAGGCAGCCCAATGCTGAGCACAGCATCCAGATGTGGTCTTGCCAGTGTCCAGTGTGTACAACAGGACACTCATGTCTTCTGCAAGACTGCTTTCTAATCTGTTAGCCCTGATTTGTCCTGCTGGTTGGGTTCCAGCTGCAGAATTTCCCATTTGCTTTACTTAAACTCTCTAAAGTTCCCGAGCAGTTCTTCTTGCTTCCACATCTACTTTTTTAATGCACTAACAGGAAAACATAGAAAAGCTGACATTTTTCTCACAAATCCTTAATCTGTTTTATTTTAGTTACTGGCATTGGAAAAATTGAATCCCCACCTACTCAGTTCTTGCTTAGGCTAAATTAATATTTTAAGGCATTTTAAAATATGCTTGATTCCCAATCATAAAATGAAGAAATAAAGATGTCAGAGAGGAGGTTTCAGATTTGAGCTTCCCTACTGTCAGTTCTCCCACACATACACCTGTGCTCTACAGCTGATCTGTAAATTATTGAAAGAGTATCCCAGGGAGACTAAACGTATATCTAAAATAAGCTACAGAGATTTCCATCCATTCAGGCACAAAACCAAAAAAAAAAAAAATCCATGAGGGAGAAAAAAAAAAATCCATGAGGGAGAAAAAAAAAGTAAGGAGTGGTGGTTCTCCTAGTGAGAAAATCTGAGAAGCTGTAAGGTAAAAATATCAATGTATGTTCTGGCACCTTTTCCATCACCGGGATTTGTCTTTTCTGTTTGTTTCCTAATTGCAGTAGATGTAATATGTAATGCTTATTTGACCAAAGCTGTCATGCATTTACCCCAGCTATTGTCTCTCCTGGCTGCCACAAACATACAGCTGTTAGCTATATCTCAAAAGATGCAGCCTTGTCAGCCTGAGGATGAGCAGCAAGGAAAAGAGCTCAGCCTAACGTGAAAGGAAAACTGTCTCATCCAGCAACCATTACAGGCTGTCAAACTCCAGAATTTTACCATTTTGTTTCACTGTTGAATGGTGGATGGAAAAAAACACTAATGTCTGGATAGCTTGTCCGTGGTGGGTCAGCATTTGGGCCTATAAGCACCGTGAAAAGCTTTTATAGGCTGTAGATGCTGAGGATGATAAAGAACAACCCTTTTCAGTCTGTTTTTGAATGTATATCTGATAAGGGCAGTGAAGAACCACCCTTCAATTCCCACTGCTGGTGTCATAGAGCTTTTTGCCTGTAACTGCGTTGGAAGGGACATCAGGAGGCCTCCAGACCTGCCTTGCCTTTGGAGCAGGACCACTGCCAATATTGGATCAGGTCTGTCATGGTTCTGTCTAGCCTAACCTTGAAACCTTCCCAGACAAGATAACTCAGCACCTCACCAAGTATTCCAGCTTCTCTAGATATCTAACATAATTTTCAAACAAGAGCCACGGGTGCTAAAAGTGATTATGCCTTAAAAAGACTAAAAGTGAGAGAACCCTAAACAAATAAATCTCCAGATTTTAGGACGCACATCAACATATCGAAGAGAACTCCTTCTTAATTTTTCACAGAATTGCCCAGTGGATAAGCAGTCTAAGAGATAGGAAAGCAAAATAACGGGGTTTTTAAATGGACACAAGAGATTTTTTGCAGATATGTCTTGTCTACAGGAAAAATTGAGACATGTTTGCAAGTGAAAATACAGTGTCTCTGGAAGTCTTCCTGCGTTTTCTTTGAAAAAATATTCAAAGAAATTAAGAAACTCTTTAGTGGCAACTAGACTGTTGAAAAGCTGTATTGGGGGAGAGACAAGGGAAGAAAAGAAGACAAAAATTTTGAAGAAAAGCTATCATAGATAACTGTTACAAGAAACGAACACATGGAGTCTTAAATGTCTTTCTGTAGCACCTCTATTTCTTGGTGACTCAGATCAGGAGGTTTCACTGTCAAAAACTGAGCACATCTGTCCAATTATTTTACTAATTTGAATGTCTGTCTGATAAAAAAATCTGCTCTGAATTTAACATATTTCACTAGAAATAACATATCCTACGTAGCAGCAAGATGTTCATGCTGTAAACCAGTAGTGTCATGATCAAATGAGAGATTGCTTAAGTAGCTCATAATTTCTCTCAATAGCAACAGAAAAAGTTAGCTGTTTGGAGTGTGACCATGTCAGTGTTTCCAATAGTTACAAGACAAAAGATTTTTAAAGATTTCCAGATTAACAGTTCCCTTAACATTTTAGAAGTGGTGAAGGCTTCTAGATTAATGGTTTCTTAAAAAAAAAAAAAAAAAAAGACAGTTAAGTTTGTGCAAACAATATGGACTTTAAGAGATAAAAAGACCCAAAAAACAACTCTCAAAGTAAAGGTGTGAGCCCTCCTAATTCCAGGGCAGACAGTCAGGAGGCACCAAGCTTTACAGAGGAGAAATTTTCCAGAGGGACCTTTAACAGTGCTGAGCAAAATGAGCTCCTCCATCCAGGGCCACTTAAATCCTAGGAGAACCTGTGTCTGGCACATTCTTTTGGCTGTGCCAGCACCTTCAGAGAGAGCAAAGTCTGCAGGACACGGAGTTTCTTTGTTTTCGCCAGTGGTTGCTTTCTGAAAGCTGGAATATGGCACGTGGTTTGGCAATGGCTATGTTACTCCAGTGGTTTTATTTGGCTATGGCAGGTGTTACCACAGTGTGTGTAATCTGTTCTTGGAGCGAGGAAATGCTTTCCATTAGAGGAATTGCCATTTCCTCCCACTCTTGAGGCCTGCTGTGTAGAGTGAGCTGTTGACAAGAGGGCATGGGATGAGAGTGGTTTTCTAGACATCATATATACCACCTTCCCCTACTCCAAGGATGGGATTGACATCACGACTCCCATCTACTCACACGGAAAGGTGTGCATTTTCCCTGTTTCCTCTGCTAACTCACCTAAAGAGAGAATGTTAAAAATTAGTGTGTTTCAAATATTTGTTGTAAAAGCAGTGCAGTCCTTTAATCCAGTGCAGTCTCCACCCCTTTGTCAGGAGCACGATAAACATTTGAGAAAGCAGTGAATGCCCTAGACTGAAAAAAATCAAATACAGCTTTTTTAGGGTCTGTATTTTTGGCACCATGGACACAGAATCAGGGTTTTTTTCTGCAGCCTAGAGCACAACAGACTGTCTCTGGGCACAAGACATCTCAACAGATTAACGTGATGCAGAGGAGGAGTAACTTTTTGCAGAGAGGTTGGGTACTTTGGTTAATGGCACAAAAAATGCTATTCTAGGGACGGAAGGTTACTCTTCCTGAGTGCCTATTCTGAGGAAAGACACACCATTTTAGCCCTGACCTTTGTATAGCACAAGCTATAATGCTTTGTTTGGTCATTTTAAGATATAGCTCAGATGTTCTACCTAAAGCACCTTCCCCAAATAGCCTTGAATATGGACTTGAATGTACTCACAAAAGGAGAATTTGTTATGCCCACTAGGAGCTCACTGTGGTTTGTCTTTTCAAACTTGCTGTTAAGGACCAACATATGGTTCTGCAGTTATCCTACATCCCAGGGAGCAATCACATTCAGGATAAAGGCATGACGAGGTTGCACAGTACACCAAAACAACTGACCTTATTACTGTGTTAGTGTCCAAGAGCTTTGATTCATGATCCCCTTGTGCCCCATAGGAATATTTGTGAATTTATTCCCAGCATATACCCCCCTGCCATAGGGACACATCCACCAGAAAAGCATTTCTGAACCATGTAGAGCAGTCATCACCTGTATGTTCCAGGTACCCTGAGGGCCAGGAATACAGAAAATTGTCACTATATGAAAGATTAAAGCCGTCAGAGTTTTGATTCAGCAGAGCAATTGCATACACATTTTATTTGTCAACACAAGACAACTAAACAAAGACTTTGAGTGTTTGGCAAAAGCTGAGTAGAGAAATCGTTGTTGAAACCCAATAAATCTCTCATGCAAGATTCTTCCAAAAACCCTGCACATGGATCAATATATTTGTGGGTTTTTTTTTCAAGGACTTGGAGAAATATTTCAGAAAGCTGTTTGATGGAGACCAGTGTCTCTTTTAATAGGTAAGGCTAAGTGCAGGACAAGACATTGTGGCAAAGCTCTCTGCCCAAAACACTCACGGGAATATACTTATTTAACAAATGCAAGAAGCAATCACAAGAGTCTTTCCCTAAGCTGTTAGGGAGAGAAGATATGTCATATATCTGAGAGAAGAGCAATGCTTTTTCCGCTTGTTGACATTAAATACCATGCAAGAGTTAAGAAGGTACAGCTGAGTCCAGGGTGGTAGAGACACAAGAAGCAACCCATGGGACTCTCCTGGCACAAGAAAAGAAATCTAAGACCAACAGGCAAGCCTAGATATACAGCCAGGGGAGCCTTTCATGCAAAAAGACTGATTTAACATAAGAAAGTTTCATCCTGTGCAGGCACTTTGTGAAGTACAATGGTTCTGAGGACCGTGGTTCAACAGAGCATCATTGAAGACCCAGGTGGAGGAGGGACAGGATGATTCTAGACCCTGCCTTAGCACATAACAGAGCTGATTGCACAGCCTTTGCAGCTGACACAAGGTCAATTTAACACAAAAGGCAGCACCGTCCAAGTCATTAACTCTCTCCTATGACAGAGTAGTTCTGCCTGTGTAGCTAAGCAGACACCACATTTGGCAGGACACTTTGAGGTCAACCAACCAGCCAAGAATGAGCAGAGAGAAAAAGGTTTGTTTCACCCATGGGAGAACACTGGTAAATTATCATATGAATCTTATAAATGGCTACTGAGACACTGGGAGCACCTGGATGGGAAGGCCTGATTTTAAATCCAGTTTCCAGTCCAATCTGTCCTTGGATTTTGGATTTCCAAATATGAAAGTTGTGCTGCCAGATAAACTTCATCATGGTCTGTCTTCTGCCATAATTGAGTTTCTGCCTCATCATCCAACAGAGAAATGACTCAGCATCAATTAGGGGAGGAAAGTGTTTTTTCTCTCCTCAATCATTTCCTCCAGGTCCTCTGTCTTGGGAAAAAAAAAACAAATCAAACAAAAAAAAGAGCCTCCATTCTTGAGATCCCTCCAGTGTTTTAAAAAATCAGTTTTGTCCTGAGTCCAGAAGATTGTCCAGGATATATCACATCCCTCTAACCAGAGACAAGATATAGGAAACCAAGATTATATGACCCTGGGAGAAACTTAGAAGGGGAACTTGGCAAGATAAATGAGGACATGGTGAGATGTATCCTTGTGTGCGGGAAACTGCTGTAGTGTTATGTTTTCATGGACAGTGAATGCTTAACTAAAAAGTAGATATAGAGAAAAGTTACTAACAGGAATTTACTGCTGATGTAATGGGGTATATAAACCATGATTATAATGATTCCATTGTCTCACATGAAGTCCGTGCCCGGGTATGTCACGAATGGTGCCCTGAACAAGCAGCATGCAAAGTTAATCCAGAAAATGCAGCTGGAACTCCGGTGACATAGCCCAGCTGAACCAAGACAGTGACCCAGGCCAGGATTTGACTGTGCGTGCCCGTCACCTCTGTAGGACAGCCGGTGAGCAGCTGGGAACCATGGGACGATCGCTAACAAGAGAACAAAAAAATCAGGTGGAAATACTCACAAAGATATTAAAGATGTACGGCAGTAACATATGCCAGTTATCCTTGGTAACACTACTAGTTTGGATACGGGACAATTGCTCCTGGTTTCCCAGAGAGGGAACCTTGAATGTCTCTGTATGGAAGTGAACTGGGGAGGAACTGGGGCAGAAGCCAGACGAAGCAGCTTTCAGTTTACTTTCAACGTGGCAACAGGTGTTTTCGGCATTAAGCCGCCTGCAAGCCACAATGTAACTGATTTATCTCCTTTTTCGCCGGGTGCACTTCTCGCCGAGAATGATTCTAAAGAGAAACGACCCCTGCTTACAACCCAAGACTCAAACCCCGATGGTCCTCTCGACCCACCCTGGGTCGATCAGAAAAGGAGCAGGATTTATATCTGCCTCCGGCTGACAATGACCCACCACGGAGTGCCGCGCACACCTCGGGAACAGCCCCGCTAAACCCCTCGCCCCGCGCCGCCTCTTCTGCCGAGCCCGCAAATCCACCGCTACAACCCCTCACCCGCGAATTCCGCGTCCTGGGCAAAACCCGCGTGCCCCGCAGCGGGAAGCGAGAAAAACAGTGATCCTTCACAATATTGTGGGACTCTCGAGCAGTGCAGGAAGGAAGAAGGACAGGAGGAGGGAGGACCGGCTTCACTCCCGCCGCCATCCCGTCCCCCTCTCCCCGGGAGCGCCCGCGCTCAGCCCCGTTCCAGCCGCCGCCTCCTCCTCGCCGCGCCGGGGCCGTGCGAGCCCAGCGGGCCGGGGACAGCGGCCCTCGCCTCGGCTGCTCGGCCGTGCTGCAAGCGCTGTCGGCGCCGGGGAACATGCTGCTTCCCGGCGCGCTGGAGCAAGCACATCTCCCGCCGCGGCACCCCCTGTGATGGTCGCCGCTCCCACGGGCCCCATTCGCCTCCTCCTCCGCCCCGCCGCCGCCCCTGTGGCCGCCGAGGGACCGAGATCATGCCGGCCGCTCCCGGAGACGGGAGCCGATGGACGTGGCGGCATCCGGGGAGACCCCGCCGAGGCGCGGGCTCGCCACCTCTCGCACAACATAAGAGAAACCGAGTCAATTTCAGCATGTCATGAGTCAAGCGCTTGGTTTATGCAGTCATCCATTTCTTGAGGGAGCAGAGTCAGATGGATACTTTTACTCCAGATGAACAGAAACTGTTGGGCACCATCCGTTGGGTGCGACCGCAATCCCTAACCTACACAAGAATAGGCCCCATTGTTAAAGGGCAATCCTGATTTATCTTCACATCATTCATTAATTTATGAAACAAAACATGCTTTGTCTTGTGTGCTTCAGGTTATTCAGGATCGATACAGCTGTCGCACCGCGTTAAAATTAACAGTTTTCTTAATTTTGATTCATAACACCTTTCAGCCTTGTGCCCTCTTATGCTGATAAAATTAGTAACGTAGGCGAAAGGATACGCTTCTGTCTCCACAGGTCGGGGAGGATCCCTGCTCCATTTGTCCGGCCAGTTGATACCTCATTTAACAACAACAACAACAACAACAACGCTGATGCCGACACCAGCAGCAACAATGCATCAGAGAGCAAAGCAGCATGAGAGACTGGGTGGTATTTGCAAAGCTACTGGGACTGCTGACCGTAGTGGCAGTAACTCAAGGATGGCCGGTGACTCAACCGAAACAGAACATATGAGTTACATTAGCCAATGTAGCAGGTCAGGATACCACGTGTCTTAGCACTGCCACACCTAACAACCCTTTTTGGACTTGCCTGGTAGGTGTTCCTCTAGACGCACAGGAATTGTTCACTCGTTGTAATGACTCACTGCATGCACCATCCCTTTGCCAGAATCTTATGAGAAATGACACTTATGACTCCTGGGATGGATGGTGGTCTCACGTAGGTCAGCCTTGTACAAATTCCCCTCAAGAATTGGAATTATTAGAATCCCTGAGTGAACATAGATGCATAATATTTAAGAACAATGTTAGCACGCCCTGGAATGTCACAGGTACTGGACCATTTAACAATGCATCTCTAAGATGTTCACACACAGATAATAGTGTTCTATCCTTTTCAAGTCACCTGACCATACCACCTAGTCTTTTTCTACTTTGCAGAGATCAAGCCTGGGTTTCAGTACCAACAAGAATTATCAAAAGACCTTGCGTGGTAGAAAAATTAACCTTGTTCACTCCTAACATGACAATGGTCCTAAAACACCATAATAGATACAGGAGACACGCACACACCTTCACTAGTGAATGTAGGGATAAAATAAAATTTTGGAATCGTGGGACAAGAATTGCTGCCTCTTTCCTAGCACCTGGAGTGGCAGCTGCAAAAGCTTTAGCTACATTAAATAAACTAGGATGTTGGTTAGCAAAATAGACAAATGCTACTGGTCAGACTACTGCAGATTTATTGACCGGTGTTCAATCAGTGAGACATGCTACTTTGCAAAATAGAGCTGCTATTGACTTTTTGCTTTTAGCACAGGGACATGGATGCAAAGAATTTGTAGGAATGTGTTGTATGAATTTGAGTGACAAATCAACCTCCATTCACAAAAGCTTACAATAGTTACAGGACCTAATGAAGAAACTGACAGTGAACGACGGACGGAACCCCTTTGAAGGATGGAATAAGACTTTCATATTAGGGCCATGGGTGAAAAAGATTCTAACATGTGGCTTGGTTATAGTGTTGAGTCTACTGGGGATGATTCTCTGTTTATCATGCTTGATTGGGATCTCTGATACAGGAGGCAATACATCAAGCCTTGGTGGTACAAGTCCATACAGCTTTAACTTTAGGTGCCTTAGAAATAAAGAAGGTGGAGATGTAGGGAACTGAGACTATATGACCCTGGGAGAAACTTAGAAGGGGAACTTGGCAAGATAAATGCGGACATGGTGAGATGTATCCTTGTGTGTGGGAAACTGCAGTAGTGTTATATTTTCATGGACAGTGAATGCTTAACTAAAAAGTAGATATAGAGAAAAGTTACTAACAGGAATCTACTGCTGATGTAATGGGGTATATAAGCCGTGAAAGCACAGTAATAAATGATTCCATTATCCCACATGGGGTCTGTGCCCGAGTCTGTTACAAAAAGATGTCATGGGAGGTGTTGTTTGCTGAGTGAGCCCAGCCCAGAGAAAACAATGTTATTTTTTTTTTTATCCTAATGTTCTACTTTTTTTTTTTTTGGCAAAAAAGAAATATCATGTGGCAAATAATGGCTTTCTAAGTCAATTGCAGTTTCCCCCCACCCCAGGAAGACTGAACCATTCCCAGCTAGCTCTGCTAAGAGCTAAGAGAATTTATACCTTTTCCACCGGAGTTTATCTGTCAAAACTTTGCCCATTTCTAGTCTAAACTTCTCTTATTATACACATGTGTGGGCAGTAAAAGGGCTCTAATATCTAAGAAGTGTCATAAAAAAGGAGAGAGATTTTAAACTCTAAAAAATAATTTCAGTCTCTCCAAAGCAATACACAGCACTCTAGAATATCATAATCACTTGGAGCACACCTTTGAAGGTGACAGCCAGTCAACCCACCAGCACATGTGTAGTGGCTGCCCATTTAGCACATGGCCAGTCCTGGACTAGTCCTGGCTGTCCCTACACTAGACATCTGTCCCTGAGGCCACCATGGGGAGAGAAGTGTGTTGCTTTGGAATAGAATCCAGTTTTGCAATAGATCTGCTGCTACCCATGTGGAGTGAGATGAGAACTGGTGGCCCAAAAACAGGGTTAACACTCACTGGTGAGGACCTGCGAGGTAGAGCGGAAAATCTGTGATCAAAGAGATGAAACACACTCTGAAAACAGCCCTGGGCTGAAAGCTGGTGGTGGACAGTCAGCAAAGGAGTGGCATGGAGACGGGATCCAGATGACCACATACAAACACAGAATTGCCCATGGGCAGCCAGGTCACTGAGGAACTAAATGAGGTCTGTCTCATGAAGAATTCCTTGTAGCAGGAAGGGACTGAAGCCCTCGGGATGGAAAGATAACACCTTGGGCATAGAAGATCTGGAGCCTCTTGATTTGGGTTCCAGGTAGTTGGTTACTCCTCCTTTACACCATGACATGGGAGAAAAGAAAAAAACATCACTACCCACAAATAGATAGCTTGCTGAAGGGTGGTGAGTATGACCAGGCAGCACACTCAGTAGAGTGGTTACATTATCCAGATATGGTCCTTTCAAGAAGAGTTGAATTCTCACACAACACATAATATTTGCAGCTAGGAAAATGTGGTCCATTCTTGCAGGGGATAAAAAGATGCATATTTTTCACTAACAGCTCATCAGATGTTCTCTGTCTTTCCTAACATCAGCTGACTACTGTTCAAAAAGCTGAGATATATCCATCCTTTTAGTCACATGCTGCCAGTCCCTAATGTAAAGCACATATACAAACTGAATTAATCAATCCTGTGCTCATACTTTTGCAGATATTTCATCCTTCCTCCAATTTGTCCACATTTCCTTCTCTCCCACTCCCTCCACCTCCCAACAACAGTAAGTGCAAAATCATAAGAAAGAAAAATAAACCAGCACAACACAAAATATAAGACAACAGAGCAACTTAACAGGACCAGATGGCACCCATGAGAAACTGAAATACAAGCACACATCAATTACTGCAATATTCAGCCGTCATAAACTTTCAACAAATATGTTCACATAAACAAGATCCTACATTCTCCATCCTAATTAATTTTCACATTTGTATAAAAACTCTTCCAAGTACAAGAAAAAAATAGTAAAGGAACACTTGCTCAAAGTGTTTTTTCCTCAAGTAACTGAAAGAAAATTCTAGATTTTTTCTATTTCAAAATAATACTTGACTGTCCTTCTCAAATTTTTGCAGTGATTTTGAAGAGCTGATTTTACACACAGGTGTGGCTTTTTCTCTGGAAAGGGGTCCTAAATACTTTCTTAGATGGGCATAAAGTTTACTTTTGCTTGGCATTTTATGTGAAGTAATGAAGAAAAAGGGAACCTGAATGCAACCACAAGCCAAACCACAGAAGAAACACAGAGTTTTTCAAATAACTGATTCCTTGACTCAGTAACTGTAGTGAGGAGGTGGGAAGTGGGAAGACTTTTGGGATGAAATCTAGACTGTTCTGCAAGTCAAAGTGACTTTGACGCAGCCGTTGCACTGTCATTGCTCCCTGCCCTAGCTTCAGTGGTTGGAACACCGCCTCTGGTGTGTAAACAATATGGGGTCAAATGTTCAACCAGTATCACAAATTGCCTTAAAATAGGAAGAGATTGTAAAATAATTTGTGAAGAGTTAGGGGTTTTTCCTCACCATCAAAATAAATATATGTATTCACTGTGGTTTTTTGAAAAGGAGGACATGAGAGCAGCCTATGGAGAAGATTCAAGGGTCAGCCCTGGAGCAGCTCAGCTGACTGGTCCTCAGCCCAGCCACAGCCAAGCACCCACCTCCACTGTGCCACGTTACGTGTCTGCTGCGTGCAAAGATGAGGAGGGGCTGTATGTAGGATGGGACTGCTGTTTAATAATGCTGGGGTGTTGTGCTGGTTTAAAGGTAAACTGGCAGGGGAAATGAACCCAATTCAAAGGAGAGATTATAAATCAGAATAACAATTTAATAAAATAATACAATAAATACAATTATACAGACAAACAATTGGTTTTAACCCACAAAACCCAAATGCATAACCCAGCACCCTGGGGCATGAACAGAGCGGTGTTCGTTGGGCCCCCTGAGTGCAAAGTAAAAGGAGAGGGAAAAACCTGTTGGTGAGAGTGCTGTTGCAGTCTGGTCAAGAGTGGTGGTTGCAGTCTGGTTGAAAAGTGCTTGTTGCAGTCCAGTCAAGAGTGGTGGTCTCACTGGTGCAGTCCAGTCAAGAGCGGTGGTTGAGAGTGATGGTTGCAGTCTGGTTGAGAGTGGTGGTCATAGTCCTTCTCTGGATCCCACGAGTGGTTAAAAAAAGAAGTTCCAAGACTCCAAGATTATATATATCCTCCAGTTCAGGCAGGAATGCTCAGTACCTCCCTCAGGGCGGGGAGTTCCACAATGAGTATGAGGACAGGAGCATCCTCCTATCTCGCAGGCCTGAGGAGTCAGGCTGCTCTGGTCAGATGGTGTAAATGGTCTATTGATAACAGTTTCTGGGAAATGGCATGGAAGGCTATAGAATACACAGTTTTGTGTTACACCCATGCAGTGATGAACTGGTCCCAGCTGTTCTAACTAGGACAGGTGTTGCCATGCATTCCTGTGAAAGAAAAGGACATGGCAAAAAAAGAAAAGGCCTCGTGGGCGAAACCACAGCAATTGCAGTGATCGGACACGCCAAGAAGCCACGGCCTATATGGAAAGGTGTCAGCGCACCATGAATCTGCAGGTGCTCTGGTAACAATGGGCACAGCTCCTCAACAATGGAAAACTCAGCCCTCCAGCATCCTAGTCCTGCTGGACCACACAGTTAAGGGGCCCACAGTCTCTAGTGTCAGTGCATTAACTCCATGAGCTTTCACACACACATGTGGCTAATACGTAACAGTCTTTCTGGCAAGACAGTGAAGTAATTTCTCTCTCAGGTCAACACCTCTTCTTTGTTAACAATCAGAGCTTTCATATCAACTGTACTTTATTCTGACATAGCAGTAACATACCCAGATAGCCTATACGGCAGGTGTATTGTGGCAATCAGCAGTAATGAAAGAGTGTGTAAGTTTGCCATGCATATGTCACTGAGCAATAAGGAAATCTCTGCTCTGGAATGTGCTCAAACATGTTAAACAATTTAGACTTAGAGCAAGGATTCAACAATGTTGTAGGTATTTTGGCAATCCTTGCAGTTTGAGTATCGTCTGTGCACAAATCATCTCTACTCATTTGACAACCAGTGTCACAGGTACACAGCAATGAAAAATCAAAAGAAGGACTTTCTTGAAGTCTTGTGCAAGTCTTGCAAGTTTGTGCATTTTGGCACAATTTCTATTTTCGAGCATATCTTGTCATTGAAAGTGTCAAACTGCTCTGCACTGTCATGCCCAGGCACATGGTCCAAGTCTTGGACCCTTCCAGGCAGCCCACAGGCTACAGAATATGCCACATCTTTCTAGCCAGTCGTGATTAAGGTATCAGTGGGTCCATATCCATATCTCACTACCCCCCAAATTTGGGCTGCATCAGCTAGAAGCAAACTTAAGCATGGAGACATATATCTACTAGCCTTCAGGAGAGAGATGAGAGGGGCGCCAACGGAAGACTGTTGCCTCCAGATGTAGTTTCTCTGTAGCACACAGCCAAAAGCATATCATTTGGTAAAAAACAAGTGCTGCTTTTTTGGTTGGGAATCTCTTTTGGAAAACTAAGCAGTAGACCTGCCCAGACTTCTTTGGAAAGGGCCTGGGAATGATGTTACATAGATTTTGGATAGGGCTATTGGATGGAACTAAGAAAGTGTGACAGGTAGAGGTCACACTGCCCTTGTTTCAACTCCCCTCGTCCAAGCAGCATCAACCAGAAAATGATCTTCACCTCTCCCTTTCAGTACCAAAACTTCAGTAGCAATTCTGCTGACACCTAATCTTGGTGGGATCTCTCATCTCTATTTCAAGGGCAGGGTCCTGAAGCACTTGGCTGTTGTAATGGGTTGACCCTGGCCAGACACCAGGTATCCACTAAAGCCACTCTCTCACTCTCTCCTCTGCAACCGGATAGAGGAGAGAGGAAAAAAACAGCTAAGAATTCATGAGTAGAGAGAAGAGCTGGGAGAGGTCAGTGATTGATTGCCTTCACAGGCAAAACAAGACTCAAAGTGGGGATAATACTTATATTTATTACTAACAGGATAAGAGCCAAAGAGTGAGAAATAAAACAGTTTTAAAAACACCTTCCCCCCAGCCCTCCTTCCTTCCATGTTCTCCCTCCTCCCCCCCAGCAGTGCAGGGGGACGGGGAATAGGGGTTGTAGTCAGTTGTTGTTTCTGCTGTTGCTCAGAGAGAGGAGTCCTTCCCCTGCTCCCATGGGGTCCCTCCCATGGGAGAGAGTCCTTGATGAACCTCTTCAGTGTGAATCCATCCCTCAGGCAGCAGTTCTTCCTAAACTGCTGTCCCGTGGGTCACTCCTCCATGGGATACAGTCCTTCATGAATGAGCTGTACTGACATGGGTCCCCCACAGGGGCCACAAGTCCTACCCGGGAAAAACCTGCTCCAGCATGGGCTTCCCTCTCCACGGGCCGCAGGTCTCTGGCAGGACCCTGCCCCATCCTGAACCTCCCATGGGGTCACAACTTCTTCCATGCATCCACCTGCTCCAGCCTGGGCTCCTCCATGGGCTGCAGGGGGGTCTCTGCCCCTCAATGGTCCCCCATGGGCTGCAGGGGCACAGCTGCTCCACCAAGGTCTGCACCACTGGCTGCAGGGCCTCAGCTCCGGCGCCTGGAGCACCTCCTGCCCCTCCTTCTGCACTGACCTTGGTGTCTACTTTGTTGTTCCCACGTTCTCACTCCGCTCCTCCCTGGCTGGAATTCTCTCTGCACAACAATCTTCTGTTCTTGACTGTGTTATCCCAGAGGTGTTACTATTGCTCCTAGTTGGTTCGGCCTTGGCCAGCAGCAGGAAGTCCATCCTGGAGCTGGCTGGCATTGGCTCCATGGGACAGGGGAAGCTTCTGGCGGCTTCTAACAGAAGCCACCTCTGTAGCCCTCCCTGCTACTGAAACCCAGCCACAGAAACCCACTACAGCTGTTGATCCTCTATACACATGTGAGCAAGCTGGAATCACTTCCTTCAAGGCTGCAGCCTGAGCTCTCACAGTCCTAACACCCCTTTCCAAAAGAGAAGCAAGATAGCCCACGGTAGAAGAAAGAGATCCCTGCAACTTATGGTTTTCCCTTGCTCTCCTCTCCTCTACCTATGATTCATTAGCTGAGCAAAGTTGCTTTCCATCTCTTTCTCATCCAAGACCTCAGACATCCACTTTCCCTTTCCTTTTCCCAGCAAGACCACAGGGGTGCAGGGGATGGCACAACACACAAGTGGTACTCATCAAAGCAGAGAGAGCTCTCATTGCTCTCTTTGAAAGTAAAGGTTCATTGCTTTCCAGGCAGAGTTTAATCAAGATTTAATGTTGATGAATTTGGAACTAGGGGTCCCTAGACTAAATGGGACTTGGAATTAGAAGCTTGTAAAAATAGCCTGCAACAAGGATTGGCATTTAGCTGTGAGACGGTTTTACTTCAGTGCCACTTTTTCCAGGGCCTGGTAATAATTTGTAAAAGAACACTCATCTGGAGCCAGTCAATGCAATTAGAAATACAGGAAAAGCCTGATTGTTTTTCCATGTATGAAACGTTAAGAAAATGAAGTCATTTCTCTCCAGTCCAATTTTTACTGTAATTATAGGTAGCAGGCAGCCTTAGCTGCTATAAAATATTGACGTGCTTTTATATATTTTACTATTTAAGGACAGGAGAAAGGTTGCCTTTTAATGAAGTGCAGTTACACAGAACAATGGAAAGGAGGTCATTAATATATAATTCTGCTGCCCTTTCCATTATTAGTGTGAAAGCATTTGCCAGATGAACAGAAACAGGTTTAAACTTGTTTTATTATTTCTATAATGTTAATTTGCCCAGAGCAGCTCACTCTCTGGCTAATCTCTGCTTGGGAGAAAGATTCCTATCTGACAAAACTGTGTTTAGCATATTCTAGTTTCTCAGAGTTTCAAGTGTACAGCCTGGTACAGCCAGTGTCACAGGTCAGGGAAAATAGGTCACCCTCCAAGCGCTTCCTCACAGTCAGGCATTGTCCTTCAGTTGGCCTTAGGCAGTACCTAAGAATTCAATCACTGTCCAAAATAACTCTGCTGTTTCCTAGTTTTGCAGTTGAAAGCTGGCCTTGGAGGGACTGGTACATCTGTGACCCTGGACAAGTTACATGGACTGGAAACGAGTGACCAAGGGCACCTGAGGACACAGCCCCTAAAAGTCTCTGCAATCCAACTTTCCTAGCTGTGAAACAGCACCACTATTTCATACCTATGGACAAAATGCATGTTGGTAAAGAACATGAGTTGCTTAGAGGAAAATAATGACAGTCTCATCACAGAGCAGAGACAGGGATTTCTAACAGTGAGAGCAGGTGAAATTGCCCGGAAGGCTTGTCTAATTCTCCTTTACGTTACAGCAGGACATAACCAAGCTGCTGCTGGGCTGAGCAGATGCTTTAAAACAACAAAACACCAAAATCAACAAACGAACCAAAAATAAAACCAGAAAGGAACAAGCAAATTTTTTTAAAAAAAATTCACTAAAAAAAAATCAAGCTCAAACGCTGCCAAAAACCCATGTTTCAGGCACTTTCCTGAACGTGTCACCTGGAGCAGTAGTTTCCTTAGGGAGATAAAAGGGAGGTGTCCCTTCTCTCATTCAGACTTGGGGAGCAAAAGGAGATTGGTGAGCATCTCTTTTGCCCTTGGGATGGAAGCAGCAAACACCTGGCAAATACTACTATGTGCAGAGACAAGAGCAGGCTAATAGGACAGTCCTATTATTCTAGTAGTAGAGTAGACTAGCTGCAATACTCTCCAAGAATTTCTGGGCCCATTATGGGGAAGGATCTCACTGCAGGAGCCCCTGACCCAAGAGGACTGTGTCAAATGGTCTGCAAGGCCTGCAAAGCATCCAATTTTTTCATTCAGATTGCACTGTTTCACTACATTATGCCAAGTTGGCTAAGTATTTTTCACTTCCTTAGCTCACTGCAGGACTTTAAATTTAAAAGGAAAGCATCAGTTAAAATTCCTCAGAAGTACCTGCAATTGTACCTTACCACAAGTTTGTATCCAAACTGTTGGGAAGAGTAAAGGTCAGCCTCTGGAGCTTAGCATTTTCAAGGACTGTCAGACACAGTTGCCTAGGCTAAGGTTAAACCTGAATGTAATTAGTTCCAAACCTTGAAGGAATAAACCTAGATACTAGAATAGACTAAAGTAATATTTAATTATGAGATACTTTTTCTGACAGATTAGCTTGAAGAGGTAAGACCAAGCTACAGTTGTGGGTTTTGCTCCGCTAAAATTATTACAAAGCACCATGTGCAGAAGCAGAAGGGCATCAGTAATATTCTTTGATTAGCAATATTAAAAAACTGTTCTTACATTACAAGGTCTTGTTATCTCTCTGGTACTCAGAGCCCCCTGCAGTAAACAAAAGAGTTAGCAAAATGAAGTGAGATACACCTCATTCCTGCATATGCTTAACAGGCAGCAGGGCTATTCAGGGCACTATCTTCCACTGTTTCAATATTTCCACTTACCTTACTCAGGCAACAGTTTGGACAGAACAGTTCATCCCAGGAACCATCTTACGTGAGCATTCTCTTGCAGTGACATCCTAATTGCTCAGTCAATAGACATCTAAACACAACAAATCAGCACATCTCAAGTCTTTATTTCCTTGCTATCCAGTTAACAAAACCTGAAGGCTGCTTCTTTGTCAGAAGAAAAACACTGCTATTTCCTTTGTGCTAAGTCGGTTAAAAAAAAAAAATTCTCAGGTGGTCACAGCTCTCCAATGTATTTTCTCCCTGCTGTTTGAAGAACCAGATGATCTTTATCAGGTCAATAGCCTTATAAGAGTGGCACAGGGATGCCCTAGCTTTCAGCCTGTTAAGAAAATTAGTGAGGGATATAAAGATCTGGCTGAGAAGGGCCAAGTCTAGGTCTAGATGCCTTTCAGGCAGTTTTGTGCCCCATCCCTGTGCTTTTTTCTCAAGGACTTTGGAAGGACTCTTTTCTACTGCCTATGATACTGATACCTTCCAGACTTTGAAAAGACCAAGTTATCCTTTATTTGGAGTTAGCCAAAGCCTTGGCTGTGCCCTTGGAAAGCTTCAGTCACCCGATGGACCAACACCTCTGCACAGATTTTCTAGAAGAAATACCACAAGCATCTAGAGGAGTAAATGGGGTTGACTGACAAGTACGTTGGCCCAAAACTGGAGGGAGAGAATTATTCCTTGAGTATTATCTTCTGGATGGAAAGCAGTTGCCAGAGCAACTAGGTTTACCACAGAAAGTGCTGTTAACTTCCAGAGTAATCATCTTTCCAGTGAAGAAGCAGATCTTTTCCAGTTGTCAAGAAAAAAACAAAAGTGGCCTCTAAAATACCAAAAATATTAATGAAATTATTTCCACACTCCATTAGTGGTGTAGTCATGGTAAATAATGAGTTTATTTTGTTTTCTTCTACTGGCAAACTGCCTTTTAAATTTTAATCACTTCTCTAAAGCAGCTGCCAGAGTTCTTCTTTTTATATAATGCATTTATATACTGTGTATTAATTTCGTTGCCAGTTTTGATACATAAAAAATAGCTTTGCATTAAAATTATAAATAAAGCACAGTGGTATGCCTGATGGAATACAAAATACAGCAATGATTTTATCAGTATATCAAAGGAGATCTCAGAGTGCTCTCCTTCCTCACAAGAATTTCTCCTGAGAAACCAAGGCAGATTCAGTCAGAGCTGAGCACAAGGAAAATGTTTCTGTGCTGGACTTCAAACACATTTTCAAACACATTAAATAGAATTGTCTATCCTCAAAAGTATCTCATATTGTGCCTTGGTAAATGAAAGATACGTTGGTGCGTAGAAATGTTGAAAACCTGCATAGAAGATTACATGTAGCCATCTGCTCTATAATAGATGTTCTCCTGACTTAGCTGATTTTGTAAAGCACATCACAAAAGTGAGTAGGCACTTTTCTGGATAGCTTGCCTGGTAAATCCACCCATGAGCACGTCCTCAGGTTAGTCAAGTATTGGCATAACCAGAATTCAGGACCTTGATATTTTGTTTATTGTTAAATAAGCAAGAAGCTCACATGAGGATGGAGACATACAACTGTTTAAAAAGATTTCCAAAGCACACCATCAGCACCCACCACTGCCTGTCACTCCAAGGACAACAGTTCAGCAGTAGCTGCTGCCCAAAGACACAGTAGACACTAGATACAGACAGGTGGCATTTTGAAGGCAGAGTTTGGACGTGAAACAAAGAAGGTCTGCAGAGACATGTGGCTTAATTAAAAATTGCTACTTTTTCTTAGATTGCTTTTGGCAATTTACACATGCTAAGGAAGAGGCTGTTAAAATTAAAAAAAAAAAAAAAAAAAAGCTTCACCACTTTTACTTTGAAAGAAACTGCAAAAACTAGAGCTATCTGAGCATACAACTTCAAAGACAGAAATACGTTGCCTCCACAAATGTGCAAAGGGATTGGAAGGTATTTGGGAGCCTTGAAGCCCCATTTACAGATTATAGGCCACCATGTTTAGGCCACCAAAAACTTGGGTACAAGTGTTGTGCTTTGGCTGCCAAACTTTTCAGGACTACGTGTAACAACTGAGTGTGTTTTCTGGTCCAGCATGAGTTTACTGAGTAGTACACTCCTCCTGCCTCCTGGATTAAACTACACAGGCATGCCTTCTTTTTGGACTTCCCAACATGGAGCATTTGTATGGTGCAGGACAAACCTTTCTCAGATTGAACTGAAAACCTGATAGGGATATACAAAAAATGGCAAATATGCTACAGCTGTAATTCTTTCCCCACGAAAATGGCAAAATACCTGAAGAGTGAAAAAAAAAATAAAATCTGAAACAGATTTAATAGGGGAAAGGACCCACTCCACACATTTCAATGCAGTATTGTAAAATTAAATACACTGCTATTAAAGACAATACTGGGAAACCTTGCATCTCTCTGTGGAAATATCTTTCTATGTGAGAACAGCTTCTAGTAATGACAGCACACTTGCATCTAACAGCCATACCCTCTAAAGAGACATCTGCTTACTGCAAATGTCAGGTTTAGGGAACAAAGGGAAGGGCTCCCAGATAAGCAACTGCCCTTCTGAGAGGGGAGACAGCAGCACATGGAAAATATCCTTAAGGTAGAGGGTGCAAGTGATGCTTGTCTGAAGAGAAAAGGACAAGGAGGAGAGATAAAGCAAGACTTTAAGGAAGCTGTGAGTGGAAAAAGAGTGCAGGAGAAAGAAAAAGCATCTGTAAATGATTTTCCACAGAACATCTTCTGCTTCACAGCCTCTGGAAGACCAGAGTCCTCCATTTCTGACACATAAAAAAGCATGTCAGTGTATGAGATTGATAGAAGGAATTGTCACAGTTAAGATTCTAGATACTGTCACTCAGACTCCCAAGTTTGGGATTGCAAGTTAGAAGGTTGCAAGTTTGGAAAAGCAATTAGGAAGAGATCCTGTCCTGCCATTGAAGGACTCCCACAACCCCTGAGTAGAAAGATTCTTGCCCATCAGCTAGAGTTTAAGCAGGGGTTTTCCTCTGAGACCGTGCAGTGACAATAAGAGTTCACCCAGTGACTGCTCCCTGGTAGTCCTGGTGTATGGCTCTCCCGAGCTCCTGGAGTATCAATGCAGCTCTGACCATTGGCAAGACAAGACCAAAAAGCAGAGGCACGTCTCACAGATGAAGCTCTTCAGTGATTCTTGACATCTGAAGGATATGCCAATGTATGTCCTTCTTCTTGCTTTCCTTGCTTTTTTACTCTCCAGGCATCTCCTGCTTTGCTTTTATTCCCATGCTCTGCCCAAGGGATACAGGTAGTTCCTGGGGAAGCTCCAGAAAACCAAAACCTCTGCCTAACATGACCAACCAGGTAGAGAGCTGGGGTTTCCGCATCCACCCAAAGTCAGGATGGTGATTTCTGCTAGCATTCTTGTCTAGGGCACATCACACCTCCTCTCACCAGTGAGCAGCCTCATTCGCTTCTCATTGTCATTCACTTGGTGGTCTTTGCTTTCCTTACTTTCCTCATTCAGGGCTTGCCTGCACCCAGTTTTCCAGACACAGTGACCCAGTAGTCCCAGTGGATTTGCATCGGGCACTAACCCTATTCTATGTCCCGCCATCTCTCTTCCTCAGTCACTTTCACTCTCCCAATGACTCTCCTTCTCCTGCAAAGCATTATTTTTTCCCCAAGTCTTTTCCTACACCTTTTTAAAAACTGAAACTTCCATTATTCCTAGTGCCCTGGGGGAAAAAAAAAATCACAGGAAACTACTTTCACATAAAACAAAGGGAAAAGCAAAGCAAAGCAAGACAAAGCAAACACAACTTACATCTTTACATCTAACTAATAAAAGCAGAAAAGAAAATGCAAGCAACAAGACTCCACCTTGAATAAAGGGTCCCCATAGAAATTTCATGTGAGGAGACTGAGCTGTTTTAGACCTTGGTTCTGTTAAAACCTCATTTTTTCTGTTTCCATAGAGGCATCCCATGCTGCTTCACTGTTCTGAAATTGCTTGTTGTAACTGGGATATAAACTGTTCAATGGAGAACTGCATGCTGGAGAAGACTGATGGTCAAACAACCTGTCACTACCAAGTCACATTTACTTCTTAGTTTTCTCTTCTGCTCCTTGTCCCACTCTTTACCTGGGAAGCTCCTTGATACATAAATGTCCTTCTTGTTTGTCACAAAAAGTATTAATACACATAAGACCTACCATATTAAGCATGGGTGGCATCACATCACAGAAGGGTTTAGGTGGGCTTGTCTCAGCATTGCGTCACTCCCAATGGGGTAATTTTCCTTGCTGCTCAAGTCTGACTGGAAATTCCCTTCCTGGAGCTCACTGTTCTTTTGCCATACATCTCAAAGAGCTGTCTGGCTCTGTCAAGAACCACAAAACTAAAGTTCTTGGGGGGATGAATTTTCTATATGCAGCATACAAGATTCCCCTGTCGTTCCTGAACAAAGACAGTTTTCTTGCTGCCCCTCAGCTCCTTTCCCAGGACACACAGTTGCTGTCAAGGCAAGGTACCATCCTGGAACAGAGTTGTACAAAGTTATCAGAGCACAAGGTAGCAGTCTCAAGAGGCAACAAGAGCCAGTTAGAAATTAAAGCAAACTAAATGAGACAGGCAGTTTTACTCCTCACTGGCATGCTTTCCAAATGCTGGCCTTCAATCCACCATGAAAAGCAATCTTTTCCTTCTGGAAAATGCTATTGAATGAAAACATTAGGTCTTTGATCTTCAGACTTCAGAAGATAGAAATAATTGGCTCATTTGGTGACTGGGAGGAAATTAAGAATGAGAAAAAAACCTGAAGGGCAAGCAGTAGTTAATAAGATATCAGTAGTTTCCAAAAGTTAATTGCAATAATCCTGAACACAAAATTAGAGTGGAATACATTCCCAGCTATAAAAAAAAGTCCTTAAAAATCAAGTTACTTAACAGTAATAAATGGATTAAGAGAGATTTAAGAAAAAGGATGGGGGGGTTAATTTATTTTTAGAAAAAGGATATGTGGCTCAGGTGGATTTGGATTGTCAACATGAGGGTAAAATATTTAGGTCTTGGTAAGCCCATGACACCTCAGACAATCAGACTCATTTTCAAATCAGCCTCATAAATACTTGGGCCAAAGAACAGGGCACTGGGTGGATGTATCCCATTCCCTAGCAGCCTCCAGAAGGATCAAATGATGCAATGGGTAGTTAGAGAGTATAGTGAGAGCAGTGGGTGGTGGGACCTTCAAACATTGGGATACACGTTTAGCAAAGGCCACTGGCTTAGTCAACACTACTGGATCTGCCAGTGAGACTTGCCCTGTCCAGTCAAAATCCTTATGTTCTGTAGAAAGGGAAAGAGGTCCTGTAGTGCGTATTAAAAACATTCTGGGGAAAACAGCATGGGGTTATTCATGTCCCAGGCGAAGGGAAACCCATCCATGGAATTGATTTTGCTCAAGGACCTGGGTGCACTTAGTGGGTAATGCAGGAGGACAGGGAAGTCTGGTGTGTGCCTCAAGGGGATTTCATTTTGGGTGAGAATAAACTATATGACACTAATTGCCATCTAACTCTGTATATTATCACTTTTATGATGGTTATATCACCACACTGGGCTCCTCATGGCATAAGTCTTCACCGTGACAGATCTGAGGATCTGAACCTGACTCCCGTTTGACCACCAAACTAATGAAAAATGAACTTAGATTAAACTGGATGAGAACAGTGATAATGGAATCAGAATTGGCTTCAACATGCAACAACCCCAAACCACACACCACCTTTTGTGCCTGACAGACTGTTATGACAGACGGAGCACAAGGCCCTTGAGTAAATGAACTCAATGGACTTTTATAGGGCTAGTCCATAGAATAAGGGGATGATTTCTCTGTGTCTATCTATCAAAAAACAGGAAAGGTGATGGAGTAGTGGGAAACGTGGGACCTGGTATGATGCAAATGGTACGGAATAAGGGGTGGATACTGTTCTGGAATCAGCAGTAGCAAGTAGAGTGATGTGTTTTGGATTGAGGGTGAGAATAATGTTGATAACACGCTGATATTTTGGTTGTTGCTAAGTAGTGCTTACCATAAGTCAAGGGCTATTCAGTGCCCCATACTCTGCCAGTGAGGAGCTGCACAAGAAGCCAGGAGGGAGGATGGCTGGGACAGCTGACCCAATTGGGCCATATTACATACCACAGAACATCATGCCCAGTATATAAACTGGGGGGAGTTGGTCAGGAGCTGCTGATCACTGCTGGGGTTTGGTCTGGATATCAGTCAGTGAGAGGTGAGCAATTGCATTGTGCATAACCACCTTCCCTGACAGCCTGGCTACACTGTGTTTCATCCCAGGATAGGGATTGCCCTCCTGGCTTCCTGGGCACACTGCTGACTCACGCTGAGCCTGCTGCCAAGCACCACATCCAGATTCCTTCTGCCAAGTTGCTCTTGTTACCCTTCTACTAACTTATACTTGTGTCCAGTGTTACTCCATCCCAGATGTAGAATGCAGCATTTGTCCTTGTTAAATTTTGTGCCAATGATGACTTCACAATACTCCAATCTGTCTAGATCCCTCTGCAAGGCATATTGCAGAGGAGAGTCAACAGCATCTCCTAGTTTTTTATTACGAACAAACTTGCTAATGGTGCATTCAACTTCTGCATCCAGATTGTTGATAAGTATATTGAGCAGAAGGGGTAATAGAACTAAGCCCTGTGGAACACCACTGCTGTGGATCGCCAGCCAGCTGTAGCACCATTCGCTACAACATTTTGAGCCCTGCCTTCCAGCCAGTTCCTCTCTCTGCACACCATGTACCTCCTCATCCTCCAGTTGGAAAACTTGTACAAAAGGATCCTGTGAGAGACAGTAAAAAAACCCTTACTTTAATCCGGATAAACTGCATTCACCATCTTTCCTTCACCCACTAGACAGGTGACCTTATCTTAGAAAGACAAGTATAGACTATGAAACATATATTTCACTACACATATCGTCCTTTTAAAGCAGGAACAAAAAAAAATTAAAAACAAATCAACCAACCAAATAAAAATACCAGCCTCACTCCCAACAGCAACACACTCCCCCTCCTTAAAGTTATTCTTTCTTTTGGTAAAGAAGAAAACTCCAACATGGATCTGAAATGAAAATGTTTCTTCTTTCCTCTAAGCAAACAAGCACTCCTGGAATTTCTTCCTGCAAAACTCTCACTGTTTTTTCTTTTTTTTTTTTTTTTTTTTTGACATATTCATTTCTGGGTTAAAAGAAACTGTGAAAAATCAATAGCTAAAATAAAACTCTAGTAAGGTGGTGAGCTGCAATATTTTTCCAAGGAGAATACTGAGCTTTCATAGTAAAGATGAGTAACAGCAACAGGAGATGGCAAAATACTCTGTCACACTGTCCTAGTTAATACGAGAACTGACACATCAACAGTGTGATAAAACTATGTTTTCACATCATTCTGCAGCTGCACATGATTTTAGGTAGTTTAATGTTTTTGCACAGACTGTGCAAAAAGGTATGCTCATTTGGTCTCTCCAGTCATGAACAGTGTAATGATCCTAATTTACAATTGCCACTAGTTTGTTTGATGACATTTGTCTACAAGCTTTTGCCCTCTGCAGCCCATGACAGCATGGGCTATTTTCATTGCTAAAACATCCATGAGGAAGAGAGAAGAGCTGTCTCTAGTTGAGGAAGAATGAGAGAGATCTTATCTCAACCAAGAACAGGGTGGCAAAGTCTTAGGAGCTGAATTTGACTAGGTAAGAGGGAGTCCAGAGTAAAGAAACCCCTTATTGCTGCATTGCCACTATATGAAAACAAGAAGGCCTCCTGCATCACTGACAAGCATAATCTTTTGAAAAACAGCCTTGTTCAACTCTTTGGTTTTGTATTTAATTCTGTATCCCTATTTGAGAACACTCCTAAGCACTGTACAAGGTAGCTGGAATGTAATTCTCCGTATCCAAGGTGCATACTGGTTGAAGGAGTCAGCTCAAGTTCATTGCTCTGATGTACCAAAGTGAATTTAATTATCCTAAGAAACAGCTTTAAGCTGAAGGAGAATTGCTAGGAAATCATTCAATTATTCCAGAGAAGCTCACATGAAAAATAAATGTGTCCTTCCTAACCCAGCATTCCCTCCTTTCCCAACCCACCCCAGGAAAGAAAGTGAAGGGAAGCAATGGTTACAACTTCCAAATTAGGCTCCAGTGCTCTGGCAGGCACAAATACCACAATCATTCAGAGCTGTTTCTTTTAAAAATCAGTCTAAATATTATGGGCCTTATGCAAAAATAGTCTTAAGAGCAAGCACAAAGTGATGATTAGCTGAGCACAAAAACATCTTAGGAACCCCAGTCAATACTCATACCCACATACTCTGGTAACAACAGGCCTCAAGCAATTGCTGTCTTAGAGAGACATTTAACACTCTCCTCCCCTCAATTTCTAGAAATTACATTCCACTTAATCCCCCAAAACTCCCCCACACTCCCATGCTGGGAGTGTGAGTAATCAGCAGTGCTTCGGACTTTGAGGTTCACACTGAGTACCTGGGTAACAGACCCCAAACAAGCAGTTGCACTCATTCCTGCAACCCCCCAAGGACAGCTCAGACCTATTCAGATCACCAGAGACCATTCATCTCCAGCTCCACTGAGAAATTGCTATTCCTGTAGAAAGGTGCATGCCCAAGACACAAGGATGGGTGGTTTCCCCTCCAAGACAAGTTTCTTCTAGAACTAGAAGTGATAATTTGAGTGAGAGCACCCTATGCATTTGTGGGAAGTTAAAGAACATACCTGAGACAGAGGAAAAGCAGCAAAGTAACCAGTCAGCAACTCTCACCCTAGTGCACACATCCCCAGCTGTGGATAAGTTTGTTACTACCTGTGACAAATTTTTTCAAACATGTTAAGAGTTGCCTAGCTGAAATAACAGTTTAAGTGGAGCTGATTGAGAGGAAGGGCTAAGTCACCCTTGCAGAAAAGGTCTGAGCAGACTGGAGGGGTCTGTTAACTCAAGAGGGGTCCATTACCTAATCCTGGAGGTCTTTCGAAATTCTCACCTTCTATAATGAAACAGAAATTACCAGTGTGAGATTTGACAACACCCATCATGAAACCTAGATTTTCAAAATTCAGCATGTGCCTGTTCACACTTCAACTCAAATGAATCTTTTTTTAAATTTTCCAATCATTTCCAGTATGTCCTATATAATATATATTATATTCCTCAGCAATACCTATGATAACTGAAATTCCAGTGGGCCTCACTACCTGTGTTTTCATTGCAGAAAGGTGTGTTCCATTGGTTTGCATTACTTCTTGCCTCCTACAAAGTTTTGTGCCTCCAAGATGTACAGCAGCACACTCACAAAATAAAAATCCCTTTGGCAGAAAAAAAGAACAAGAGCTGAATAGTGAAATTTGCAGTTGTACACTTCCAGTGGTCAGTATGGCTACGGCTCTTTTTTCTTTCTCAAGGAAGCGGACGGAAGATATTAGTACCCTTTAGGTTCAATTTTAAAAGATGGCTACCCACAGTAGATGCTAACAGAACTATCTTAATATTGTTCATAAAAGCAGAGATGAATCTTTCATGAAAATACTAGAAGGAAAATACTAAAAGGGAAGAGACTAATGTTAATTAATGCTAAAGTGTTTTTACTTGCAAAAAAACCTTGAAGAAAAAATCTTATTTGTCCATAAGATTTCCTTCCAGAACAGACCAGGAGATCATCAGGTTCATCCTTTTCTGTAACCAACTACAGGCCATCACTCAACTGTGCCTGTGCTAAAACAAATAATTTGCCAAAAAGAAGCTATGTAGTTTACAACTGTACAGCTATAGCTTTATAGTTGTAATAATTTAAAGATATCAAGAGCTGAAAGAGCTTGGTGGATGCTTAACTGAAACAGTTACTCAGTACAGAAGATATCTGTTCAGCATCCAACCCAAATTTGCAAAGCCTTGATGTTAGTCTTTCCTACTAATTTGAAGTCTAATAATTTCTCTGCATTTTCTCCCTATAATACATATCCATAAAACAACTAAATTTTAACATCTGAATGACTTACTCAGTTCTTGATATTTCTTCATGACATACCTAAGACATCACCAAATCAGAACCCAAATCTTTGTTGATGTGCTCTATATAGTCTGAGATGAGGGGCTAAGATTGAAGTTCCTGAAAGGTATCTGGGAGATTTAGGCACAGGTCTTGAAGAAGGGGAGATACATCGTTTCTCTCTCTAATTTTCTTAGTTGGAGGATTGACAGATTCTCACAGAAGAGCATCTCTGAATAAGACACCGCAGTGTAGTAAGGAGATGGAATGACAGTGCAGGGATGACAACCAGGTATGGTGCTGACTGGTACTCTCTCCAGTGACATCATCCCCTGAGGCAGCATCTACATCAGGTGGGTTCACTCACACAAAAAGTGGGAAGTGAGAGCCAGGCAGTTACAGTCAATATCAATAGTCACAGAATGGCTTGGGATATCTCTCAACTAGTCTTCCTTCAAATATAATTTTGAAGCAGATTTGTTTTAAAAAATCATCCAAATGTCCATCTGTGGCTTAAATTTTTAAATCTAAAACCTGTCATCCTTCTACTCTACTGTGCCCAAAGGCTGGCAAAATCCAGCTGCATCCCAGAGCAACAACAAAGCAACAGAAGTGACCAGGGTTTGAGCAGCAATGGATCAGATTTACCACCAAGCCTCACGCATAATTTTGCACTTCCAGCCACAATCCTCCCACTTGCTGTGTAGCTTTTCATTCCATATTTTCACCCAGGCACATCTCCATGTTATCATATGCCCCTCAGTGTACTGCCAACAGGATCTCTCCTGCTGGCAAACAACCCCCAGAAGAGTTATTACTGTCCTGATTCTAATGATGCCTTTACAGTCCCCTTCAGCTCTGCCCAGGTAGACATACCAAGAACCTGAGCAGTCACAGCTGGGGAAATTCCCACTGCCCACTTGCTTATGCTGTCTAGCCAGGACAAGTTCAGCTCTAGGCAGCTTCCCAACATCCTTCTCAGAAACATACATGCATATACTTATTGGGGTCAGCAAAGATGACTGTGCCAAGACTCCATGCACCAAGCAGCTGCTGTGTTTGCCCCAGAGGGGTCTGCAGTGTGTCTGTCTTCTCTGGAGCTCGTAGTGACCCTGTGGCCATTTAAACCATGTGGATACAAGATCTCTCTCACTGCTGATAAACAGTGCCTGGTGGCTATTCACAAACATCCTTTTTTAGGTTCCTCACACATCTGAAAGCACATCTGCACCTTTGTCCCAGTAGGGCTTCACCAATTTTGACAGGTGCCAAATCACCTCTTCAGATCCTTCTTCCAGGGCATGCTGCTTCAGAACAAGTTTGTTTTAACAGAATCCAGATGTGCTGTGAAACAACAAAACCACAACAAAACTGATAGCACAGGTTCACTCTTCTATAGGTCCAAGTCTCTATTGTGTTTGTATTATCCCTGGTGGCACTGGATATGTGTCCAGGGGTAAACTAAAATTTGCAAAGGAGAAGCTCCACTCGAGCTGGATGCACAACTCAGAGCTCTCAAACAAGTCAAGCTTCAAAAATCACCGAAGCAAAGCACCAAGCTGAAGATGCACAGCCATGTTTCCGGACTGCTTGATGTGTCGCAATCAAGAATTATTTTCTCCCGCTAGGTCACTTGATGTGAGCATCAGCTTTTTTCACCTCATGCACCAGGAACCCAAGCTGCAGACTGGCTTGAGACAGCAGGTGGACTTGAAGAAAGGACAAGTCACATAAGAGGCTAGCTACACACCTTCCCATGGGACTAGAAGGTATTTGGACAATGCAGCAACAGGAAAGGTGCAAACTTTCAGTGGGAATTCTCCTTCCTTTTCTGGTTCCTTAACAGACCACTTTACCAATCAGTGGAATTTATTCCAGCATATTTGTATCCTCTAACTTTTTTTTCTATACTTTTCCCCACTACAATACTCACAAATTCTCTCTCTGTCTCACAAGATATTTGCTGGTGATCTCACCTTTCAGTTGGAGAGGGTGCAGCCTGCAGCTGTCCTTGATGCTTATTTGGGTCAACTGCCAGCTGCTGCACTAAACTTCTGAGTCAATCAGAGCTCTTTCTTTGGCCAACAATTTTCTCAGTTTTTGTAGAAATTCATTAACTCTGAGAACTCTGCTCATTCGTTAGATCAATCAAGTTTGTCAACCAGGGTCAGGAACTCATGGGTGTGGAAGAAAGACCAGACAGACATAATGATCATGCAAACTTTATTTCTTTAGGAAATCATGGTAGTACTAAATCTGGGGAGCTGTGTTAATTAACATTAGCCCATTAAACCTCATATCTCCTCTGGACCACTACTGGAAAATACAAGGCTTGCTTCTAGCACTATCCTGGCATGGGTGGCCCTGGGTACATGATTCAGCAGTCCTTCTCCCACTTTGTCAGTTACAGCACAATCAGTAAATTTATCCAAGTTGGGAGAGTGGGGAAGTACCCACTCACACCTCTCCTTGCTATCAATTTCATCACCCTGCCAAGCAGACTCAAAATGACAGCTGTGCAGACATGACACAAAAACAAGAACTGCTGCATCACACTTAGTTTCCAGAGGCATATTTTAAAAATGGAAAAACCCAAAGATGTAGCAGTAGAGAGCTGACCAAACACCCTCTCAAACCAGTTTAGCTAGGGCTTTCTATTGAGAGGACATACACTCCACAACAGACACATAGCCATGGCTAATGTAGTGATCTTGCACCCTGAGTTTAATCCTTCCAAAAAGGAGCAGACAGAAAGAACATGGAGATGGAACAGACTATGTTGATTGTCCCAAAATTGTTACTGTCCTCTTTCCCTCATCATCCTAATTAGAAGCATTTCTAGCTAGCTGAAATTATAAATTTCAGTTTTTCATAAAGAAGAGATTTTCTTTGCTGTTCTGCCAAAGGAGAAAGGATTTCAGGGAGTTTACAGATTGTCCCAGAAACTTCAGTCTAAAAATTTTTCCCTAAATTGCCAGAGCACCTCCACGTTCCTTGCAGTGGCAAGTGGAAGACTGGAGGTCCTTGTGCCTTAGCTGTAACTGGGGCAGCATTCTCCTAACCACATGCATTGTCCATTGTTGGGGGAGTTTCCATGGGAATTGTTTCTCTGTGAATCTTTCTTGTACCCTCTTTCAGTAGTATGGTTGCTGCTACTGTTCATTTTCTTATCTCATTGCTGTTTTCCAGTAAATTGGTCTTATCTCAACATGTGATCTTTACTTTCTGTGCCTTCATTTCTCCTCTCCATCCCAACTATGCGGGAGAGGGAAGTGAGCAAGTTTGGAGACTCTTACTGGGAGCGCTAAATTGGAGAGTACCATTCCTAAACCACAGGATGAGAGAGCTAGGATAGGCTCTGGATGTATCTCCAGATGAAGTCTCTGCAGAGCAAAGATACTGGGAAATCAAGGAAGCTCCACATAGGTCTATGTAATGCACTTCTGACCTCCAACCTCTCCCTACAGTCCCCTTCCCAAGCCAGGTTCACTTTAACCAACGTGGCAGCTGATGCTGCTGCCTATCCACAGGCTCCCAGAACACCAGGACCTGTTACAGCTGTTACAGTTGTGCTCACTGAGAAGCTCTGGACTTGCCCAATGGACTCTATGCACTGTGTTGCAGCACATCTTGGGGGCACAAAACATCCCAAGAGAGCTCTGCTCTTCTCAGCAGGCTTGGAAAGCCCCATCCCCGGGGAACTTTTGTACCTCTCTCTTCTCAGCACTGCAACCAAAAAAAAAAAAAAAAAACCAACCAAAACTGTAAATGATGACAGGGACAGTTATTGCAAAACTTCCTTGAGGAGGAGACCCTGGAAAGGCTGTGTTTCCTATGGTTGTGGCGTTTGCAACTCTAGACACACTTCTTCTACAGCCCACTCCACCGTGACCATGGAGTTACAGGACTGGTGGTTAAGTGAAGAGCAACTGATGTCATCTACCTGGACTTGTGCAAAGCATTTTGACACTGTTCTGCATAACATCCTTGTCCCTAATATGGGGACACATGGATTTGACAGGTGGACCACTCAATGGGTAAGGAATTGGCTAGATGGTCACCCTCAAATGTTGCAGTAAATGGTTAAACATACAGTGGAGACCAGCGATGAGTGACATTCCTCAGGGATTTGTAATGAGATCAATATTATTTAACATCTTTTTCAGGAACATGGGCAGTGCACCCTCAGCAAGTTTGGGAATGACACCACATTGTGTGGTGCTGTTGACATGCTCCAGGGAAGGGATGCCATCCAGAGAGACCCTGACAGGCTTGAGAGGTGGGCCCATACAAATTTCATGGAATTCAACAAAGCAAAGTGTAAGGTCCTGCACCTGGGCCACATCAAAAGAAATATGGCCAGAAGGTCAAGGGAGGTGATTCTCCCCCTCTACTCTCCTCTCATGAGACCCCACCTCAAGTGCTGCGTCCAGGTCTGGAGGTTTCAGCATAAAAGACACTGACTTGCTTGAGTGGGTACAGAGGAGGCCCCAAAGGTGAACAGAGGGCTGGAGCACCTCTCCTGTGAAGACTAAATGAGAGTTGGGGCTGTTTAGCTTGGTGAAGACACTCTAGCAACCTTCCAGTTCTTAGAGAGGACCTACAGGAAAGATGGAGAGAGAATTTCTATCAGAGTGCGCAGTGATAGGACAAAGGTTAACAGCTTTAAACTGAAAGAGAGGAGGTTTAGATTAGATATTAGAAAGAAATTTCTTACTCAGAGGGTGGTGAGGCACTGGAACAGGTTGCCCAGAGAAGTCATAAATACACAGCCCCTGGAAGTGTTCAAGGCCAGGCTGGACGGGGATTTGAGCAACCTGATCTAGTGTGTGGCATCCCTGCTCATGGCCTGGGAGTTGAACCTAGATGATCTTCAAGGTCCCTTCGAGCCCAGATCATTCTATGCTTCCATGACCTGGGAAGAACAGTGGCTGAGACACACAACTTCCCCCTCTCTAGCATTGTCTCCTTCAGTACATTTGCCTGGGGCTCCACAGAGCCATACTGTAGCTCATAGCTTCAGAAACCTACAGGTACATTTTACTGTGGGGAACAATAACAGTACAATTAAAATAAAAAATTAGCAATTCCTTTGTCAGGAGCTTCAGTCCAGCTTTCTGTTTTCTGTTAAACTGCACTTTCATATTCATGTTTGCAAAACATTTTCCATTCTATCAGAAAAACTGGAAGATTGTTAGAGCAATAGGTTACTTAGGTAATTCATCAAAGGAAGAAATCTGATCTCTTTCCAGCATTTAAACTCTTGATCTTGTAACAAGCGTTATTTTTTTATTAATTGAGGATTCATTTTTTTCGAGAATTCTTAATATTCCTTATCACCATAGTGTCCTGTGGCTGGAATGACTGTTATGTATTCTGCTACAAGATAGGCTCACACAGCACATTGTGAAGTGTCAAATTTCTTGTTAAGAAATTATCTAAATTCTGGAAGACTGCCCAGAAGGATAGTTCTGTATGAAGAATATGCAACTGCCTAACAGTAACACCTTTGGGGTTTTTTTAAACTCTGTTTACTCTAAGTCACCCTGCAAACAGAACGTGCAACTCCTGTTCTTGCCATCAAACTTATTTGAGAAAGGAGCAGCCAGAAACGGAAACCAAATGACAGCACAGATTATGTACCACATTCTGAACAGAAGTACCACACCACAACATGAAATCTTTCCCAGGCTAAACACCTGCACAGAAGTGAGCAGAGAGCTGTGAAAAACCTTCCTCAGAACAGAGAACTTGGCTGGTCCCAACTTCCACAACATGATTTCAAAGCCTCTAACTGAACATTGGCCTAGCCCATGTTGCTCCCTGCTCTGCTACCAGCAAAAAAATATTTATATCTGTTTTCTACAACCTTTTAATTGGTATTAAATTCAGTTGATTTCTCCAAGTTGAGACTGTTTTGCCTGTGACAGAAACTGCTGAATGATCTCTCCCCGCCCATATCTCAACTCATGAGATTTTTGTTGTATTTTCTCTCTCCTCTTCAGCCAAGGAGGAAAGTGATAGGGTGGCTTTGGTGGGCACCTGGCATCCAACCCAGGTCAAACCACCACATTCAGATAAAAGTCATAAAAATATCTCTGCTGCACACTCAAAAATCACCAAAATGATCTGACTTCATGACAGATCTCTGATTGTCTTTCACAGAACTGATGAGTTGGCTTATAGACAGGAGGAAGTTTCAGTCCCGGGCCTCTCACAGGATAATTCCTCTAAGAAGCCTGCTTTCCCAGCCCTAAAATAACATGATGTTCTCACCCCCCACGCATAGTGAATAAAGTCCTGGTGATTAAACACACTTGTCATCTCGTTTCCCCCCTCCCCAAGTAAAGGTTGGGTACTATTACTGCTCACACCTACTTATCAATAATTAGAATCAAGTGCATAAAGGCACCCACATTTATCACAGAGATACATAATTTTTCATCAGGGCAATGAACAAATTAAATCAGGCTGAAACATCCTTCAATTAACCTCAAAACATTTGCAGCTTTTGATGCTCAAACACAACTTATGCTTTTAAAAGTCTCTTAGGACTCTTAAAATTGCCGTCTCCCTTTTCCTCAAGAGCTAATTTTGCCAATACGAGCTTTCTGAAGAGGGAGCTAAAAGGACTAGCTCATTAGTTCAACTGAGCTGCTAGAGAGCTCCCCATGCACCACTTCTCTGTCTTGCCTGCAGGTCTGCCCTCTCTGTTCTAGTGCTGGCTCTTGAGAGCCTTGCAGAGGATGGGGCATTGATCAGAGGGACAGCAGGAGGGGCAGGGTAGTGCTTCTCTGCACATCTGGGCTGAGAAGGTTTGCTCCAGGCTGGGTAGCAAGGATTTATTTTGCTGCTCCTGAGCGGAGGGTATCCCGTTAGCACTCATCTCACCCTCCAGCATTATCCTGCACTGCCCTAGCTCCTCACTGGTATCATGTGGCAAGTACTAGGGCATCTTCTGAAGATTCAGGAGCATCTGATACCCTGCTCCATTCCAATGGAAAGTGATATTTTAAACAGACATCGTACGAGGGACTGAGAGACAAGTCTGCTCACTGAGAGTTTCTCTGGGTCACTGGGATCCTGGTCAGTAAGGAGCCAAGCCTTTGCCATGATCCAATAGCCTGTGTTGCACTTTGGCCATTCCTGTTTACTGAGTGGTCACCTCTGCCAGCAAACATCTGGGCACTGGATGAATTTCAGTGATGTGAGGAAAAAACCACAAACAACACAAACCCAAAACAACAAAAATAAAGCAACAACAACAAAACAAGAGCTGTGGGATGTGTCAGTTTTTGGCTTTTCTGCCTGTAGGGGCAGCTGGTCAGCCACAGGCGCTGGTGGATCAACTGAGTAATTTGCAGCCACTGGCCTGTCCTTGCCATAGTACTGCATCACTCTGCTTCCTAGAGGTCAGGGGGAAAGGCTGGCCCTATTCCTGCTGGCAGAAAGTCCTGCAGCAACCTGTGAGACCCAAGCTCTGCCAAAGGACAGGACTTTCCCTCCCAAGCTTTCTCATTGCTGCCAATAAAACAGGACCAGTTGTTTACCCACCCTGCCTCTCCCCCAACCTGAAAAAAGTGCTAAGACTGAAGAATTCAATCAGTGGAATTCAGAGGGAAAAAAAAAATAATGTCCTACATCTTTGCAAGGTCATGTCTCAAAGCAAGGACTATGTCTGAATTTACTTTTATTTATGGTCATCTGGGGGTAGGCAGAGAGGAGCCATTTCAGTCAGGCCTGGCTGGATGATATAAAACAAGTTTAGTTGCTTGGTAATTGGAAGCATTACAGATCTGAGTTTCCTCACTAGCACAAGGTAACAAACAGCATGCACATGGGAGTATGATGATGACAGTACTGTCTCTATAGTATGATTAGGCTCATGAAAGGTCTTTCAGCTTGTTTCTAGTCACCTACATGTAGCTTTAGCAGCTGCCTAACTTTAGATTTCCTACAATTTATACCACACATCAGAGGGTGCAAAATAAGGCAAAGCCTACAATATTTCAATATCAGGCTTTGTGCCACTATATTTAAAGCTGTGTTAGAATTACCTTCACTGAGCATCCTTCTTCTGTGTCTGAACCAGAGATATTCGTGATGCAAGTAACTAAAACCTACCAAGAGCTCATGCCTTTTTCCCTGAACTTTTTTTTCAAAGATGTGCTTGGCATCTTCCAAAAAGTGACAGAAGCTATCTGAGCAGGAGGGTCCCCTCACATCCCTTCCTTGCAGGTTGCCCCTGAATTAGGCTACTACAGGTTTATAGAGCCCAGTCTGAACAGTCTGTGCAGTTCCTCCTGTGGTTAACTAGAACACTGGCTCTTGCAAAAGATGTCTGCAGAACTGCCATGTGACCAGGACACTGGCTGTAGCACAGATAGGTGACCAAGAGCTGAACACCTGCCTCAGAGGAACAGACAAGCCCAGCAGGGCTGAACAAGTCCTCAGTCCCACAGGACAATTTATCTCTTTCACTCGCTCTGTGAGACTGAGCTGAATCACCTCAGTGCAGCCTGGACAGGGAAACAGCTGCTGGGCTCAGCCTAAGCTTGACTAGAGCTTCACCCACCTGTCAAAATAACAGCTCACTACAGCTCATGTAGGAACAGGAGAAGTTCCCTCCTCCTAGGAGCTTGTCACAGACTCCCACTCCCTGCCAGAGGACAGACAACTCAAATCACCTCTCTTCCTAATGTATCCTGAGCCAAGTACCTCCCCAATCTTACGCCATCATCCCAAACATCTCCTCCACACACAACAGGCTAAGGTAACTTAGGGTAAAATTGCTCCTGTGCAGCATTAGCTCACGGTCTGGTTGTTAAACACCTCAGGGTGAGTACCACTGCCGGTACATTTAGCTGAATAATGCTCATTTAGAGAGCAAAGATGAACAAGAGCATTGTAGGAAAAAAGTGTTTTCCTGTCTCAAGAGTTAATAACACCTCAGTCATTCCTGCAAGCCCATGAAGCAGGAAGCATCAAAGCAAGTTCCTGATAAGAGCATTTTTGGAAAAGACAGGGATAGTTAAGTCATTAGTTCTATCTTGAGTGGTATATTCCACACTATCCCAAGCAGGGAACTTCCAATTTAAACCTTTCTGACTCCTTACCCTTTACAACATTCACAGAAATACAGGACACATTGACTACCTCTGACCACTTTCCTTAAATGGCCTGCGATATTTTAGATGTAATCAACAACTTACCCTTAAAATTCTTACTGAGCCCCTTCAGACTTTCTGAAGATCTATCTATTGCACTTTTACGTAGAGAAGTCTATGCATTAGCATTCAATGCACATTGCTATATTTAGTTTTCAGGAAATATGACATTCATTCCACAGGAAGACTGGGAAAATATATAACAGTGACCTATTTCTTTATTATAAGTGTGTTGCCAAGGTATTTCCACTGGTTTTCCTCTATACAGAATATTTCTAAAGCACTGTAGGTGTAAATTTAGTATCCAGACGAAGAAGAAAAAAAGTTTCTTTAGCAAACCAGAGTTTGGTCAACCAATCATTATGAAATCAAGTAAGAGAAAATAAATCCTTCTTACTGGCCCTATGAAGTGATGCACTGCAGTTCCTCAGATATGTGTAGGCCTCCTGCAGGTTAAACCAAATTTGTTAGAAAGGCTTGAGATAGGTTTCTTGAGAAGTGAAAGCAGTAAGACACCCAGCATCCACTACATCTGCTATTTGCCATTAATCACAGGCTTTTCTGCTTCCAAGCCGTGGATGGGGAGGTCTCGTAGCTTGAGGAGCAAGTTTGGAGCAACTCTTTCCTTTTCACCAGAGGCTGGACAGACAGAAGATGCAAGTTACAGGAGAGGATTCAATGCAACAAGTCCAGCCTCCCATCAAACTTGGGCCGAGAATCACCTAAGCACCTAAGCCCAGGAGTGAGGTCCTTAGGAAAGCTGATCTGATACTACAGGGAGGAGATCACATTTGTGCAGATAAAGCTTTCTGTGGATACTGCTAAGCAAACTTTCCTGTGTGACTATTTAGGACCACTCTGGGAGTCACACTCTCACCACCCCAGACTTTCTTTGTCGGGAGCAAATCCCCTTCACAGTGGGCAGATCTGTGGGTGCCCCAATTGGCTCCCACTACACATCACACAGACGAATTTTGCTCATCATGTGGCTTCAGGTTTCCCATAGCAGAGTCCCACATGTCTAGTTCATCTAATTTAATTGTGGTGCAGTGACACCATAACAGCTGGAGCTGGTGCCTCCAGGGAGGGTCCCCCAACAAAGGAACCCCCAGATTTTTGTACCCTCACAGTCTGTGTTCACGTTGTTGAGCACAAAAATTGGATTCCTTACTCAGTGTGCATCAAGCCCATAATTACACACTCGGGAGAGACATTGATTATTTATTTCAGAGTTGCACAAGCCTGGGTGCTTGCTGGTATTCCACAAATCAAGCACACCAGCAATCAAAATTTTTTACTACTTATATATTTTAGCAAACAAAGGAATTATTGTTCATTGGCTACAAGTTACCCAGTTCTCTTATTAATTTGTATTCTATCTTCTATTCTCACTTCTCATGCTAAGTCGCCCACATGCCCAGTCTTTCTCTTCTTTTGAGTTCTTTTGAGTTTGGTTTCTTGAGTCAGTGGTCTCTGAGTCGGTGGTCATGATCTCCCTCTCCCAGAGTCACCTTTTACCCAGTCGGAGCTGATTCAGCACAGTTGCTGAATTGGCTTTATTAGTTTCTTCCTTATCTTGGGAATTCTGCCAAATGTCCTTGTGGCCCAAAAATTCTGCATTCCTTGTGTCCACTGTCAGTGTGATATCCTTCTTCTCAAGTTTGTTAACTTTCCCTTAGGTCTGAAATCACTGAAGCATGTCCAGCCCTAAACTTTAACAAGGCAATTCTACCAACAAGTAATTTGTTTTTCTAACACCTGGACATCACTTAGAGCTTGCTTGTTAGCTGCTCTCTGTTTAATGAATTAAGTCTCCCTTCTTGTTGATTAGTCTTGAAAGTATACAAAGATCAAACATCAAAGAACATCCGTTCTTAAGAAAATTTTACGTATCTCACATTTTGCAACACAGTTCCAATGGTGATACTTAGTCTGGGGTCTTCTCGCTGTTAATTTGGGTTCTGCAGAGTCTGTGGGTGACCAGACACCCCCTCTGCCCTGCCAGTGCCTCAGGTTCCCTTAGGCAAAGGTCAGGGCCCCTTGCTGGGTTCTCCAGCCATGTCCCCCACCTCAGGACCAACCTGCAGCTCACACTGCAGCTGCACAAGGAGATACCTCCACTAGTTGTATTCCTCAGTGCTATGGGGCCAAACCTTATCCAACAATTACATCCTCGTGGTTGAGAACAATACAGGTAAGAGCACTGCTCCAAGCAGTCCCTGCCGTCTCAGTACTCAAGGCGATTGCTTTTCCAGCTCGTAGGTGCAATGCAGCACTCAGAATTCAGTCTCAGACTCTCTTGTCCACTTCCTGTAGCCATTCAGTGGCCCTACAAAAAAAGTACACCTACAGTCCATTTCCAAGTCTGAATATAGCATGAAAACTAGCACGGGTGTTGCAGCCTATCCACATCGCATTTTTTATTAAATCACGTACACTGTTTCAAACATTCAGAAGGCTAAAAATTAGATTAAGCCTATTTCCATGGTACTTGGTGGAGATTAATTGTATGTACTACAAGATAACAGATACAGCCTCGTTAGTACTGTTTACAGTGCCTATCCATGATATGACAGAAGAGAGTTAAGAAATAATTTAATCTCATGTAAATGAGCAAAAACAAGCACATCTGAGACTTCAGCACAAAATTCTGGCCTGTGAAGCAAGCTTATTTAGAAATCACCATAACAGGATGTGACCATTTGACAAATTGCATAAGGTTCAGTTTTCTTAATAGACAATTTCATTCCAGCAACTTCACCTCCCCCCAGCTGGGTTATACAAGCAACTTGCTTCATCTTCTCTATCTGGGGCAGTGGTTTTTCAATCCAAACCCAAGGATTCATGGACTTCTGAGGGATTGGAAATGATCACTAACAAAGCATATACATAGGGCCTACATGGCTCCAAATAATCCTAAGCGTTCTGGCCCTTTTCTGAGAAAATTAACATTCCAGTAATTTGGATTATTTGAAAAATCACCTGCTTAAATGGTAAATTATTGGGAGTAATGACTGTATCATACACTGGAAGTGTACAACACCCCATTTTCTTCACTGTAAAGCAATAGAACAGAAGCAAACATGAATAATGTTGCTGGACTGACACAGTCTGGTTGGAAATCATATGTGTAGTTTTCTTTGCAGACTTCCATTTAGTTCCACATTCAGATGCCGAGTCCAAGTCCAGGTTTTAACAGTTTGCCAGCCCAGGTGAAAAACAACAGCCACCTTTCTCTATAAAATTTTCATGCTGACAACATCCTTCCATTCCCCTCAAACGGAATAGCTGCCTGGTGACACTAAATGGATTGTCAAAACTGCAGCAAAACTAGAAAAGGAGTGGTGGTGGAGCAGGTGCTAAGACTTACTTGGCTGTCCATATGGGCTAGTTTTTAGCAAAACACTCCATCTGGCATTAATTGGTCCCAGTCCCAATGAAGCCTATAGAGCCAGACCAGCCTAGCATGAGTGAGTGCCTTACTAAGCCACTGATTCCAGAGCTTATTTCAACTATTCACCTACTCTTAGTTGCCTGGAGGCTGCACCCTCACCTTCAACTCATGAAACTCTCATATATAACTCCTTGCTTTAAAGCATCTCATTAAGACCTGCATGTCCTTTTAAGTATGATCCTGTAAATCAACAGGCTTTCTACTGCAGCCAATAAACCACACAAGCAGAGGTTACTTTTTAGTGTCTGGCTCAAATCCACCTCTCTTTTGTCTAATTGATATCTGTAAGTGAATAACTGTGTAGAAGTGACCTTTGGTGGGAAGAGATTTAAATCTCAGAAGTGTTCCTGATTTTACTAACCAGGGCTGCTGCCTTCCCAGAAAAGTCAGTCTCTTGTTCCCAGCACAACTACGAGCAGAAGTATCATTCGACAACACTATTTTTTGGTTCTTTCTTTTCTAGCAAAGCCAATTGGCAGCCAAAAAATGGCTGAAGTCAAATACATATTTTCTTTGAACAAATCTTAGTATCAGGCCTAGAAACTCAGCAGCATCCTAGAGATGACCTTGAAAGGAAACAGTTTTGCATTGCCCAACTTGGAGCAGAAGCAAATAAAGCTGCCTAGACACTATGTACGAAAGCTTGTTATCAGGCACAACACAACTGAGTGTCTCAAATGCCATTTGTTGGCCTTGCTGCAGACATCTATCAACACTATCCTTAACACTGCAAGAACATGCTACAGCTTGAAGCGTGTGGATAGTCAGAGCAGGCGATCGGAAAGTCGCTTTAGGCCTTAGACCACATGCCTGAGGAAAGCTTCCTCCAAACAGCAGGCAGTCATAAATCCATGGACAAGCTTTCTGACTCAGCAAAGACAGCATCATCTTAAGTGACACTGATAAACGAGACTGTGAAATTTGCTTTGCTATGCTGCCTTCTGTTTAGCTTCCCCTGAAATTTAAATGCATAAAATAACGTTAATATAAAGAGGAAGCCAGGTGTGAAATGAAATAATTCAGATGCAATGCTTCATCACAGAGTTGTTGGCATAAAGTGGAAGAAGGCATATTCAAACCAAAAGTCTAAAGAGTCACACGAAAAAGAATGTCCAGATATAATTTATGTATAGGACAGTTTGTCCTGAGCCACACCACATCCCCTGCAGAGAACAGTTTATCTGTATTAATTGTCAGCTTTCATGAAACACTTGGGAAATTTTCTGTGCTGAAACTTCAGCCCAGATCCTGATCTCAGAAGAGCTGAGTAATGGTCCCTTGTGCTCACCCTTGCTATCCCTCAATCGGGAACCACCTGGAAACAGCCGGTTCTAAGTGCCTAGGGAGGTGTCAGTGGGATTCTACTCTGGCTTTTGAGAGTTTCGTGGGGTCACTCTGCAGGATCACAAAGCAAAATAAGCCACTGTTCAGCTCTGGGGTACAGTAGAAGACAAGGTGGACATGGAAATCAGGACTTTTTTGGGAAATGCAAGGAAAGCAGTCATTAGCACCATTGCTAATGAATGCTGTAATTCTTTGTATGTTTAAGACAGCTGGTGAATAACCATGTCTCATTTTAAAACCACTATGTCTTAATGAAAGCACCCATAGGGGAGTCAGTATCTGAAAGAACGTCTGTAAAATCAATTAATTTTTAAGGATATGAATGAAAGCGTAAGTTGTGTTGTAATAGTGCTTTGGCTTGAATTAGTGAGATACAAATTTGGGGAATTACGCACAAACAGAAAAGGAAAAAAAAATACTTCTTGTAAAGAGGGAAATGAACTCCACTCAGAAAGCTTAAATGGCATTTACCTACAGTAGGAGTAAAGGTTATGCAAAGATTAAAAGAAGAAAAAAGTTTTCAAAACACACATGGACTTCTGGTAATATCCCCCACATCTTCTAGTAGCAGCAAGCTGGAATCTCTGCCCAAACCCTATCTTTTCTTTTTCTTTCTTCCATCCTCCCACATATTCTCTGGTATAAGTAATGCCTGGTCATGACATCTCATCTTTGTGAAAGTAAAACCCAACCTTACTTGCCTTTCTGTGTTAAATCTGAATCTCAGAATCCCAGAATGGATAAAGTTGGAAGGGTCATCTCGTCCAAGCTCCCTGCTCAAGCAGGGTCATCCTAGAGCACATGGCACAGGATTGTGACCAGATGGTTCTTGAATATCTCTGGTGAGGGAGACTCCACAACCTGCCTGGAGAATCTATTCCAGTGCATGGTCACTGCATGGTGAAGAAGTTCTACCTCATGTTCAAGTGGAATTTCCTGTGCATCAATTTCTGTCCATTGCCTTTTATCCTATTTCTTCGAATCACCAAGCAGAGCCTGGCTCTACCCACCTGGCACCCTGCCGGCACCCTTCCTTCAGATACTGATAGACATTGATGGGGTGTCCTCTCACTTTTCTCTTCTCCAGTCTTGTAAGGGGAACTGTCCTTGTAAGGGTCACATTTGTGTTTGTTGCCCTCTGCTGGACCTGCTTCAGAAGGTCCATGTCTCTCTTGTCCTGAAGAGCCCAGAACTGGACACAGTACTCCAAATGTGGCTTCGCTGGGGCTAAGTAGAGGGATAGGATCAACTCCCTTGACCTGTTGACAATGCTTTTCTTAATGTACCACAGGATCCCCTTGGCCTAATTTGCCACAATGGCACACAGCTGGCCCATGACAACTCAAGTTTGTTGTCCACAAGGACTCTCAAGCATGTACAGGTACATGGGGTTATTCTTCCAAGGTACAGGACCCTCCATTTGCCCCTGTTGAACTTCAGGTAGTTCTTCTCTGCCCATCTCTCCATCTTCTGCCCATCTCCTTTCGAGGCCCTTCTGAAGGGCTGCACAGCACTCTAGGGTATTGGCCACTTCTTCCAGCTTTTTGTCATCTGTGAACTTGTTGAGGAGGCATCTGGTCCTTCATCCAAGTCATAAATGAACAAATTAAACAATACTGGGTGTAGGCCTCCGATTAGGCCCTGTGCCACTGATTACAACCCTCTGAGATCTGTCATTCTGCCAGTTCTCAATGCACCCCACTGTCCACTCATCCAGTCCAGACTTCCTGAGTTTTCCTATGAAGATGTTTTGAGAGACGGTGTCAAAAGCATTCCTAAAGCCAAGGTAGACAACACCCACTGCTCTCCCCTCATCCATCCAGATAGATGTTTCATTGTAGAAGGCAATCAGGTTGGTCAAGCATGACCTTTAGTGCATCCATGATGACTACTCTTGATCACCTTCTTGTTCTCCTCTGTGTAGGTAGACATTCCCTCCATAAAGAAGTGCTCCATCACTTTCCCAGAGGTTGAGGTGAGGCTGACCGGCCAGTAGTACCCTGGGTCCTCCTTCTTGCCCATTTTGAAGACTGGGATGACAGTGGCTTTCTTCCAGCCCTCAGGCACCTCTCCTGATCTCCACGACATTTCAAAGGTGACCATGAACAGCCTTGCTATGCTGTGCACGAGCTCTCAGCATTCACGGATGCATCCCATCAGGGCTGAGGCACTTGTTGATGTCAAATTTGCCTAGGTGGTCTCTAACCCAATCCTCCTTGACCAAGGGAAAGTTTTCCTTCCAAGAGTTCTTCGCCCTTGTTTCCTGGATAAGAGATACCTGAGGGCTGATCTTTTCAAAGAAGACTGATGCAAAGAAGGTGTTTAGTAATTCTGCCTTCTCTGTGACTTATTTGTTTCTTACCTGTTAAATCAACAGCATGACTACAGAGGAAAGTTACAGACCCACTGCTGGAATTACCTCAATTTGCAAGTTCAGTGGTGTCTATTTGGAGGGAGCAAGCTACTATTTAGAGGCTGTTGGCATTCTCAGAAACAATTTCTGGAGAGAATTTCTATTTATGTTAGTGTTACTAGTCTGCATGGTTACTTCCCACGAGAAATATGGAATGTTTTAACAATAAACCAGTCACCATTTTTCCACCAAAGAAATGCTATGCAGTCATGTGAGGCTGATTCCTTTGGACCAATTTATTATCTGGGTTCCTTCCTTTGTACCAGTGTTGCATTTTATTTCCAGCTGGGTTCCATGTTCCTTCTTGGCACTTTGAAAGATTCTTTTAAAGTATCTTTGTACCGCACAGGTTAAATCAGATTTTAGGAGAAAGAAATGGAAAAATTGATCATGGCTGGTTTTGTCCAACAAAGGTACCTGACAGTCTCCAGCTCTCTCTCTCTCTTCTACAATTCAAAGGTTCTTGAAATGAGAGTAGGGTGGCATTTTGTTGTTGGCTGAAGGCTCAGCTTCTGCAGTCTCAAAGTACAGGTCTGCCTACTGGCACAGGCTGCATCCACACCATCCTCCATGCCCTGACCAGGCTAGAGCTGGCAGACCCTTTGCCCATTTTACCTCCTGTTTGCAGGTCTGTGCTGCAATGCTCTTCTCCCTGGGAGGCCATACTTCTTTAGCTGCCCTGATATCTGCTCTGAAGGGGCTTGGCAAGGGATGCTTACCCCAGCCTCCTGCACCCCATGAGTCAAACTTTGCCATTTCTACCTGAATATATCATTTCCCATAAGGACTGCTCAAAGAATAGTTCAGGATGGCAGAATACCTGAGAAGGAGATGGATGGATGACAAAGTGCTGGAGTTCTATAGCAGAAAATAGCCCAAGTTAATTCCTGCCATCTTGGCACTGACTGGAAAGACTCTTCCTGGAAGATACAAGGCAGTAACAAAAGGCAGACAAGGGAGACTCTGCTGGACTGGGCAAATCAAAAAAACATGTAGAAACAACCAAGGAACTGTGGTGAAACAGTGCACCTCAGTGTGGCTGATATCAGGAGACCTCTAGGACTACAGAGCCCTAGGACTACAGAACCCAGCCTGGTAGCACAGATCGGAGTGACCACTGATGCCTGAGGGACTGTTTGCAGCCTGCAGACATCCTGCGTTGCATGTGCAGGCCAAGCAGGTTACTGAGTCTTGTTGTAAAGCTATAAATTGGGGGTTTTCTCTGTCTTCCTTTCGTGAGAACACAGTCTAAACTCCAGACTAAGAAAATCAAACCCTCCCTAAAACAATCAGAAAGAAGGGAAAATAGAAAATCAAGCTCATTGGAGGAATTCAGCAGGCTGATTATGATTATAAAATCCTGACAATATAGGTGAGAGGCATCTTGCTTACATTCTGTGGGCTATATTTAATTCACTATTACACAACACAATAGTACAGCCCCAATGGAGAAAATTGTTGTTCATACTGTGAACTCCCACGAACAATAAAATGCAGTTCAGTCCTTCTTATTCATCATATCCCCATGACCTTGAGATATTTTAAAAGACAATGAAACCACCTGAGACCTTCAAGTCTGAAAAGCTCTATGCACATAGGAATCACTTCTTTTTCAAGAGAAGCTTTGTTCAAAGTTAGTGAAGTGTGTATTAGGCATACTAAAAGGTGAGAGCAACAGATAAGCAATAAACAGCATTTCCTAGCATAGAAAAATAGGTTGCATCTAGAGTCTTTTTCTTTCCAAACTTGAGGTGCTTCTGTTCTCCTCCCTTTCTTCTCTCAACCTTTCTATAAAGAAGACCTTTCTTGAGAAGACAAAGAGCTCCTTTTTCTGATCCAAATGAGGAAAATACTTTTTTAAGCCCACTCTGTATCTCTGCAGTTTGTTTAAACTCTCCACTGATCACCATGTATTTGACAAGAAATACAACATACTCTGCTGCAGCAGCAGATGTGATATAAATTATATTGCACAAAAGCCTGGAAAGAACTACACCCATTCTTGCTGCCAGGGTATTTAGTGGCAATCAACTCCTGTCCATCCTCACCTTCAGCTCTGCAACCAGGGTTCTCCATTGCTGAAGGAGTCCCTTGAGAGTGGTGTCATGAGTAAAGCTCTGACAGAAAGAGTTATATTCATGCATGTTTTGTCCTTTTTATTAATATAAAGAGATGAAGATTATTTTGATTTTGAACAAAGGTTCAAGTCCCTTTCTTGCTGTTTTCCCATGTTAGAAATCCCTACAATGGCTCACTAAGAAGTCACCTCCGATAGGGCCTGAAATACCAAACCAACCTCCCTTTTGTGGACAAAAATGCTTTTCTGACACAGTAGTTGTTTTGTATATCAAAGCATTTTATTATCCTCTTGTGTTCTAGTTTAATGGCTTAATTTGTCCTGTGAACTTCTTGCAGTGGGAGAACTAGACATGACACACCAATTTTCTCTTCTAGTAGGAATCATCAAAGTTCCTAAGTTTCATCCTTGCCTTTGTGGGAACCTGGATAAGAGCAAAAGATCAGCAGCTCTACAGTGAAACTAAAGAGCATGGAACAGATACAACCACATTTTCCTGATGCTTTGCAGTGTTTCACCTTGCAAAGCACCCCTGAACCACAGGAGGCTGATCTTACAGCTTAAGCATCGTCTGAGCAGAAGCAGCTACTGCATATTTTGGGGATGGGACGGGGGCAGGGCTTGATGTTATAAATCTTCTCTTTGGGAATTTTTCAAATTTGCAGTATCTTTTTCCTTCTGAAACAAGGAAAGCATGAAAACAAGACACCGAGTCCTCTGCTAATATGTTTGATGGCATCTGCTGCTCTTCCTGAAACTTCATCTCTTCTTTGAAAATAGGAATTCTGCAACCCTATTGCATAAGAAGAAAGTCTTGCAGATATTGAAATAAGTGTAACTGGTGCAGAGCTACTTGGCTGATTCTGCAGAAAACCAGAAGCAGTGGCTTGCAGACAATAAATGCTCCCCTTTCATCTCTACTCAGAGATCTAAAGACGATCTCTTTAATGCCACAATTGCTGACTGCTTTCTTCCCAAAGAAATCACCTCAGGGAGGAGAAAAAGAAATTTTCTTACCCAGTATGCTGCCCACAGAGGCACAGACAGCCACTTCGGATCATATTTTGAAAATCTCCCTAGCCAGTTGTTGGCAGCTCCTCTCATTTTAACAGCAACAACAGCAACAAATGTTTTTGCCTTACTCCATATTGTCTTTTACTGTTTAAGGCAGAGATGAACAAAAATTATCTTCATCTTACCCTGTACTGTTTTGGATGGTGGGATCAGTGCGATCTTACCTCTCACACCTTCCTTATCAAACACATCAAGACTCACTTAACCACCTGAATGAGATTAGGGAAGCTGTTTTTGCTCCTGAGACTTCCCAGAGCTGTACTGAGATACTGAGAAGTGATTGCATGCCTAGAGAGGATGTTATGAAGAATTTTCGTGACCAAAAAGACAACATATTTTCTTGTCTTGCAGGGCTGATTAGACATCACACAAGCATCACAAAGACATCACACAGCTGAGGAGTTCTAGGAAGCCCTGAATCAGTGGAAAACCAGGCATTCATGTCTTTGCTAGACAAAGAAGAGCTCTTCAGTGTCTGAAACAAATGCTGGCCAAAGGCTGTGAGACTTCAAGCCCTTGAAAGCCTAGAAATCTGCTTGTTTAATGAAGGAAGCATGGTTTAGCCCCATGGAATTTTGGAAGGAAGGTACACTGGCCCATCTGAACATTGTCACATTGCAGGTTTCAGGCTGCAAACATGCTCTACAATTAGGATTTTTTATTAAAGGATACACTATGTCTTCCCCTGAAGACACATCTGGTCTCGTATACACACAGCTGTTTTTCTTTCTTAATTCTCTGTTAGTTACTCAGACCTAGTACTAAAAATGGTCCAGCTGTGCTATGAGTCTGACTGTTGTCTCTCGGTAGAGTGCTAACATTTAGTAAAGTAGTAGAAAGGAGTAAAGAGTGGGGAGACTGGCCACACATAAACCTGCTTGCAGGGGGAAGGAATTTACAAATGAAAAGGGAAAATGGCATTGCAAGAATAGCTGGTAGGCTGGACCTGTGGCAAGGAGGCTGGGCTGACCCACAGGTGTCCAAGGGAAATTGAGGGCAGGAGGGCTGAAATACAACCCCAAACTCACAGCAGACAAGAGTTCTCATCTCTGAGGTTCTCCTTCCAGCTCAGGCTCTGACCTGCAGGGTCCTGCAATTTGGGACTGAAAGACAAAGACAAGCTTCATTTTCACATTGCTGTAGTGCAGAATGTTGCACAGTTTTATTGCAAGGCTCTCTTCTTTTTCCCATCATCTTTCAAAAATCGTGGAGAATAGGAGAGGTGCTCAATGATCACAGAAAAGACAATGTTACTCCCATCTTCAAAAAGAGCAAGAAGGAGGACCCAGAAAACTGCTGGCCAATCAGCCTCACCTCCATCCCTGGAAAGGCCATGGAACTGATAATTCTGGAGGTCATCACCAAGCATGTAAAAGAAATGAATGTCATTTGGAATAGTCAGCATGGATTCACCAAGGGCAAATCAAGTGTGACCAATCTGATAGCCTTCTATGATGGATGCCAGGATGGGTTGATGAGGGCAGAGCAGTGGATATCATTTACTTTGACAATAGTAAGGCTTTTGACACTGTCTCCCATAAAATATCCTCATAGGGAAGCTCAGGAAAAGTTAGATGAATGGACAGTGAGGTGGGTCAAGAACTGGCTGAATGGCAGAGGTCAGAGGGTCATGATCAGCAGAGTAGAATTCAGTTGGTTGCCTGTGGCCAGTAGTATTCCCCAAGGATCAATACTGGGTCCAGTCTTATTCAACTTGTTTATCAACAAGCTGGACAAAGGGATAGAGTGCATCCTGAGCAAGTTTGCCTTGGCAGGGGGGGTTGAAATCTGGATGATCTCCAGAGGTCCCTTCCAACCCTGACTATTCTGCGATTCCACTCTGCCCACCTCTTCATTTTTGGAATAAAGAAACTGCAAAAGTTAACTGCATAGAATCCCTGCTGTGTTGTTGCTACTGTCCCTGCCCCAGTTATTAGGCAGCAAACAGGTACATCAGAAAAGCATAAGCCCTGGAACTGATGTTTTGAGAGTCTCTGTTTCAGCTCCATAGGGAGTTAGGGCTGCCCGGCCAAGCAGAATTTTCTCCTATGAAAAAGCAGAGCATCACCAAACTTGAGAAGCAGTAATGCCTGGGTTAACCTGGACCAAAACAAGTAGAGAGTTTAGAAGACAACCCTAGCTTTTTACGTACACCTTCTCCCCCCTTTCTTCAGAAAGTCTCCTATTTCTTCAGAAAATTTGATCTCCTCGGGAGAAAGAGTACACAGTTTTCCTAAACCCGGCATTTTCATCAAAGGTAGAGTCTTTTCTTTCTTTTCCCTTTGTACTCCTTCATCATCCTAGCTTCTTGAGCACTCTTGCACTCTTGAAACCCTTCACATTGCTCCATTGCTCTGACCATTTCACTGTCTCTCTCAGAAGTAATCTTGGTTAAGGCTCCATAAGAGGCATATAAAGGTCCTTTTGAAACTGCGGACCGCAGGATTTCACTGTATAGTAGCAGAGGTAGGATTGTCTATGCCAACATAGCCTCTAAATCAGTGTGAGTGTTAAATCAGCCCAAGGAGGGGCAACGTCCAAGGCATCAGGCACATCTCCAGGCAGGGCCAGGTTCTTTGCTGGCGTGAAAAATACTGTAGCCTTTCAATCCTGCACTCCATTCCTGTGCACAATATGCTTGCATCCAGCCTGAGTTCCCTTCTGCATTCTGCTAGGAGAGCAGCTCAGAGTCACTGCAAAATTGGAAACATGTAACTACAAAGCTAGAAAATTAATATCTGGAATATCCCTTTAGGCTACTGGGTGCCTTTGCTTAGCACTGCAGTAAATGCAGGGGAAAAGGAGAGGGTAAATCTCACTTCACTTATTTGAAAAAGTTCTGAGTAATTTACTTAGTTTAATGTTGCATTTTGATGAATAATGGGCCTGTCTTGGTGTGGGAAACACAATTACATATTGTGAGGAGAAGCCATGGAGCAGGATTCAATCAGTACACAGGATGCCAGCAGGGAAATTACCTGCAAATGATGGATTTTTTTCAGCGATCCCAGTAAATCTGCCTTGTTTCTTTCTGTCAGGTACCACTGGGTATCCACTGTAAAAGCATGACGCGCCAGCAAACAGGCAACAATAGCAGCCTAAAGGTAAATATGGCAAAGCTCAGGGGGCTGCCAGGCTTACAGGTCCTGCCAACCATGTTCTCACACTAGGCCCAACTTCCCATACCAAGGCACAACCAGTCCTCCCTGGCAGCAAGGAAGTTTGTGGGACGTCCCTGCTTGAAGGGCGAGTGACCTGGTGTGCAGTCCAGCTGCAGCAGGGAGAGCTCAGATTGGGCCCATCCGGATGGGAATATTTATAGAGTGAAGTAATTGGCCGCTAGTCAATAGTACAGACAAGAGAGATGTCTTCATTTTACCCATTCACACCCTTCCATGTAAGCCAGGAGCTTTCCAGGTCACAGGTTCACCACAGGGCGTGAGACCTATTGCTCCTTAGTCAGCCCAAACCAAAGCACAGCCTTGGTCAAGTGTTTCTGTCACATGACTCCAGCCATTCAAAGGAGCTGTGGATTCCCCATGCTAGCACAACAGGGACACAAAGTTTTTTCCATGCTCCTGCCCAGAGATGACCATTTGTCAAGAGCAGTCCGCAATGTCCTGAACTCGCCTCTGGTTGACAGCTGGCAGCAGCTCTATCAAAAGCATGGCTGGAGCATACTGGAGCTCCACAGAAGGAGTGGGGGAGGCGTTGGGGGCCTCTTTTCCTGGGAGTCATATCTTGGTTTACAGCCAGACCTGCAAGACTGTCCAGTTGCTCATTACCTGACAAGTGTCAGTGGTTCCTGTCTGTGACCATTATCCCTTTAATATAAAACGGCGGGGAGATTAAATAACCTGAAAATGCAGCCAGGCTTTGCTAGGGCTTGGAACAACCGTTATGACGTCCTGGCCAGCTCTGCTTTATTCCATTTCCTTCCCTGGCAGACAGCACAGCTCATTGTGCATGTAAGCGTATTCAAAAGTGACATAAAGGAAATGCGCTTATCTTGATGGAAAATATAAGAGTCCAGATTTGCCAAGGCCTTCAGTTATTTTACAAGGTCCGAAACAGAGGGAGGAGGTGCCAGTCAAAACCTTTGATTTCTTCTGTCTCTCTCATCTTCCCTCTTTTTTAGAGGTTTCTTGGGAAATGAGGTAAGGGAAACCCTGAAATTCCCCCTTGGATCAGCTCAAAGCCTGCAAAACCCCAGACAGAGATCCTCCTGCCGACAGCTTTTCCCCCTGGCTATTTCTCTTCTGCAGCCTGCCCTGCAGAGCTGTGCTCTGGCTCTGCCCTGCTCATCTGGAGCAAATCCTGAAGCCCCCAGGTGCCTCAGCACTGGCACAGGATCATCCAACAGGACTCTCAGACCCAGCCCCTGGCTTTCTGAGGGAAACCTGGCAAATGTCAGCACATGCTCAGCTGATCTGCTCCTCATATGCAACTTCACAGACCTACACTGCATTCCCATGGCTTGCCAAATATCCGCAGGGATGGATACAGATCACCTGCCAATCAATCCAGGCTGTAGCTGAGTAATGAAGGGAGAAGGTTAGCTGCCACAGTGATCCTAAGGGGAAATGTTTAAGCTAATGTATACTTCTAAGACATCATACATCTAAGGGTTGATTTCTTTTTAGCAATCATCTGATCACTCCAGGACCCCACTGCAGTACAGGTTTGGTAACAGGCATCTGTGGTTCTGAAAATAGTGTGACCTAAATATAGCAAGCAGATAGAAAGAGGGGCAGAAAAGCTGCTAGAGAGACCTGGACAACCTTTTATTCACAATAGCAGCTACAAACGAAGTCTCATAACTCCCAGACAGGCTCGTCAGTCCATGCTGGCTGTGCACACAACACATCAACAATATTTTAATTCAAACACAACACAGGACTCTTCTAAAGTAGCTTCATATGTGTGTTGTTTTTCAGAGGAACGCATATACATGAGATGTGCTGCTTATATCTGGGAAGAGAGGACATATGTGTCAGGTGGACAGATACACCAAGAAAATGTAATTCTATCGGAATATAAAGTGTTTGAGACAGTAGGCAGTTCCAGTTCTTGTTAACTCTGTTGGATACATTATCTCAGCGATCATATGGATAAAATTTTCAGATTGGAAGCTGTCACAAGACAATGAGAATGACTGAAAATGGAGCACATTTTTCTGTATCTCCAGCCTGCAGATGAGGATCCAATTTCCCAATTACCTCTTTTGTCTTTCTTCATCCCAACTGCTGCTCCAATAATAAACCAAAATCTTTTTCTATCAGATTTCCTCCAGGATCTTGGTTGTACTACTTGTTGTGAGCAGGAAGGAGTCTATGGCTTTGTGAGCCCAGATATAGGAATAATATAGGAATAGCATGAAAAACTTCTGCTGGAATTACAAACAACTGCAGATGGACCTGCATGCTGTTTGCGATCATGAACAAAACCATCATCAATAATGAGCTCTCTTGCTTTGGTTCCAGCTCAGTCAGGAATTTCCTCATCCAACATGTCATGAGGAAAAAAATCTCAAACATCATAACTTACCTCTTAGAGATCATACAGCCAGTGATTTGCATGCCTGAATATTCAGAAATGAAAATGAGAGGTGTCGTGGTTTAGGAATGGTATTCCCCAACTTAGTGTTCCCATTGAAACATCCCGAACCATGAGCCGCTCACTCACCCCCCACTTCCTCCTTCCCCTGGGCAGGATGGAGAGGAGAATTGAAGGCACAAAAGGCAAAGATCACAGGTTTAGACAAGAACAATTTACTGAAAACAGCCATGAGATAAGAAAACAAACAGTAACAGCAGCAGTATTAGTAATAGAGTACAAGAGAGGTGAACGATTCACATGCAAGTGCTCACCATGCAGAACACAACATCCTGACCTCTCAACTCCCTGCACCTGACTGGAAAGGACCCCCTTCCCCATCCCCTGCACATGACATGAGGTGGTATAGAATAGCTTGAGGGTCCTGGCCATGCCCCTCCTGGCTACTGCAAACATTAACCCTGTCCTGGCCGGAACCAGGACAAGAGGTTATATGATAAGTTATCATAGTGGCACTTCGCAGAACAGCTACCATAGTCCAGGGTTTGTCACATGAATTAACAGCAGATAGGTAAAAATATGTAGGCATCAAGTCACTTTTCCACCCTCTTCAAAGATTAAAGCAAATATGTTTCCATACGTACAGACACACAGAGGAATATTTATATGGACATATATTTGTACATGTAGTTGTCTCCATACATCGCCTTTTAAAACCTCCTGAAATATATGGAAACCTTAGTTTAAGAAGGAATCCTTTTTCACCTCCCCTTTATAGGACTTGAAAGAAAGGAAGGAGAATTGCACAAAAGTTTGTCATAAATAAACAATTATTTTCTCCATGAAGTTGTGTATGATGTATTTTTCAGCTGGTTAAATACAGGTTATCTCTTTCACCAGTTGTCTCTTGATACGGTTTTCAATTATCTGTTCAAATTGGCAAAAGGTATAACATCCTTCCATCCCTTTTAAAATGCTCAGTGTGCACTTCACAGTATTCAGTGGGACACCCAGACTTCCTCTCTGGCCTTTATACTTTTAACTCCAAGTCAGCACAAAAATGAAGCAAACTCTCAGTTTCCTCAATGAATTCAATCTAAGCAGGTGTTTCAGTACTGTACCCTTAACAAATTCGCTAGACAAGGCCATAGACTGAGTTTCACGTAACCCTATGGGCTGGTTTCCTGTATCACAGTAAAATTTTGATAAAGCAAAGTTTTCTTCAGTTTTGTTTTCCCTTACTGTTTTCCCAACCTGCTTGTCAGCAGTATTTTTGTACTGTGCTTGTGACAGTGGTTCAAAATTGCTGTAAAGTACAGCAGGGCACTAATTTTGTGTGTCAATCAAACCTGTGACATTTTTGGTGTGGTAAGCTGGAGGAGACAGCAGTGATAGTTCTGGTCTGCCCCCTCTTTTCCTAACTCCTGCATTTCTTCTGACATTTTGGTTTCAGTCACTTCTTTCTAACACTTTGCTCTATGGAGAAGCTTATTTTTTACTGAAACATCCCCAATCTAAGTCTGTCAGTATAGAATAGCTCACAGGAACCTCTGTGGGAATTTCAGCAGTTATTTCATGTGGCCATTCTTCTCTCTTGGAGCAAACAAGGTGTCATGGGTACCCACCAGACAGAAGGATACATCCCCTTATCCTGGAGTCTTGTCTGCAGAGTGAAGCAGTGAAGGTATCCAGACGTAAGGACCCTTGAGTCACAGAGGTTGTGTTTCCAAATATTTTCATTTTCAAAGCACTTGGGTTTTGCAAAAATGATCCCAGAAATATCTTGCAAAAACACATTTTCCCTTCTGATCAGTCCTGCAGAGTCCAGGTGATGATGTGTTTCACTCGGTATGAATCAATGTGTGTCTCAGGAGATGCCCTCCAAACTCATGCAAGATGTGACTTGCTGCATTGCCCTCAGTCACAAGCAGAAGGCAAAACTGGGAGAGAAAAGTGTTTTAATGACTCATCTCGAGAGAGTACATTTTACAGAGTGTAGTAAAGTGTAAGAAGTAAAAGATACCCTAAATCATTATTTTATCAGTTAACTTGCACCAGACAAAACTATAGGAGATGACTATTACTGCATTTTAGTCACATAATCAACCAGAACAGTAAGAATCGTGGTTAGAACATCTATACTCTAATAAGACAGAATTAAAAAAAAAAAAAAAAAAGTAGGGAAAAAAAATGGGAACCAGAGCTGGTTTTTTAAATGAGTTTCTACAAGGAACATTTAGCTTATAAAGAAAAATAAATTATAGGTATGTGCTGAGAGTGTGTTTATGGCTTAGCCCCCAGGAGACAGAAGGAAGAAAAATTATCTCTGCTTTTTTCCATCCTTTCATCTAAGCTGCAGTAGAATGAGCAGTTGGGGCTGGTCCATAATTCACTGAGAAGTGGCTGTACAGAAAACCTTCTAAACATCTGCAGGCCTGCCACAAAGCTGTCTGATGAAGGAAAACAACAGGATCCCTGTGGTAGAGTCCCTGCCTGAGTGAGAGGCAGTTGTAAGGGGAAGACCCACAGCCAATTAGCAAGGCCTGAAGTGTTTTCACAACAAGGGCCTTGGTTTTGTCCTAATTTGACAGAAATTCCAGAGGAACTCCGCCTCTGTTTTCGCTGTTTAGCTGGTGTGGTTGGTCTGTACACCCCAGAACGACAGGCATTTTGGTTTTGCACAGCTGCAGGGATGGTAGTTAAATCTGCAGACAAAGGGGCGTGTGGGTGTACCGAGGCTGTTTTCCTGTGCTGCCCACAACATCCCTGCCCATGGTTTCACCTAGCTAGCATGCTCCACACCCACACTGGTGGGAGGAGCAAGGGCTTTTCCAAAATGCTGTGCCCTGGAAATGGGACAGCACTGTCATTCTCTGTAACTGCTGGCTCTTAGTGGATTTCTTGCACTGTGCCCCGCTCCAGATCAAAATCCAGCACCAGGAAAGCCAGGGAAAGCTGTCTTGTCTCAACCCTGCACCAGAGCTCACACAACCTCCCACCAGTGGTGGCACCAGTTTGACTGACTCCCCATTTCCATCACACAGTGTTCTTCCTCTTCTCTCCAGTTCTCTCTTTCGTCTGCACTGATGTGCTCCCTCACTCAGGGTCAAGCACAGTGGGCAGTGAACAGACACTGTTCCCACATGCACCTGGGTTGTGCAGCAGTCCCAGGCTAACCAAAGGGCTTGATTTATTTGTCAGATCTGGACCAGGGGGAGGAAGAGTGGTCATTGTTGGAGAGAACAGGCACTTTACATTGTTGGGGATACAGAGGTAGCATATGCTGTTGACAGCTGACTGTATTAGAGGAATAGAACTCAAAAGAGATTATTAATATAAACTCTCCCTGCCAAAGAAAACAAAGCCACTTCCTAATAAAGCCCAGAAACAAAAGGAACACTGCATCCACAGTGTGCTGTTGGACTGTGCATGGACTAGCAGAGCCATAACAAACAGAATCAGCTTTGTATGCAGAAGGAGGGGGCCTGGGTGGTGAGATCTAAAAGGCAAAGGCAATGCAGATGGACAGTGGCTACATACGCAATATCCTCTGCACATATGGGATATGTAAGAAGAGCTTTCTGTGACCGTATTAAGTAGAAATCATGGCATATCCTGAAGTGACCAGTTCCCAGATGGGCAACTGAGCCCAGCTGTCTGCTCCCACTTATGTCACTCACCTGAGAGTCACAGACATCTCCCAGGGAATCACCACCACTGTTTGCAGTTGGAGATGCCACAAGCCCACCCTAGGAGGCTGTAGCCTTTTTTAGGTCTAGATTACCCCACTATCAGCTGATTTGGCGAAGACAGGGCCTAGTTACATGTCACAAACGACACGTTCCCCAAAAACTTTTCTCTTCCAAAAATGCTTGTCCTGCTTAGCAGCATGTTGAGATGAAGCATGTGTCTCCTCTGATGTCTCACAGCAGACTTTCAGTGAGCCTTTCACTGGCCTTACAGTGTAGGCTTTCTGGTGCCATGGTAAAGACTGCTCTGTCCCTGTCCATCTCGTTTCACAAAATTTCAAGGTACTCCACATCTGTGAGACCACTGTCAAATTTGGGTAAGATTGGTCAAGAGACTCAAGTGCTCTGAGCTGCAACTGTCTGACAGGCAGAATGATCACATGTGCCTTGTGTCCTAGGAAACCACGCTAAACCCAAGGCTTCAGAATGGATAGGCTGCATCGGAGCAGTCCAGAGATTCCTTTGCCTGTGATAAACTGTCAGTAACCCCTCACCTGACTGAATTGTAGCTGGAGGCTGTGTCATCTCTCGTGGAGCAACACATTTGCTGCACTTTAGAATGTGCAAAGGAGAAAATGAAGGTTATCCAATCTGATGCTGCAAACATAACTTACTCTGAGTCACAGGGATGTGTGTGTGGCTGCAGGCACTTGAAAATATGTGAGCAGATATTGATTTTAGGAGGTTTCTGTAAGGCTTCTAGCTTTTTGAACTATTAAAGCTGTTAAAGCTGAGGGTCAGGTATGGACACAAACAGGAGTATATTTAACTTGCTGCTGATTACATAACACACCAGTTCTACAGCTACATGTATAAATTAAGCCATTGTCCCTAGCTAAGATTAATGTATCTATGTCTATCTTTATGTAGATAGATATATATCTTGATCACTGGCATCCTCATGGAAGCAAAGCTTTGCATAAAGAAAGATGGAAAGTAAGCAGGGGAAACAAGGGTGAAAACATTGAGGCAGCAAGGATTTAATTTTGGTGCTGCAGATGGAAAATCTGATGTATAAATGTATCTTAATGTACATGTTGGGCTTATTGCCAGAGTGATATAGCAAATTCCAAATTCTAACTTCCAAATGTATTAAAGTGTGAGAAGCTTTAAAGCAGAAAGACAGAGACAAGTTGTTTGTTCTAGAATATAACAACATTAACGTGGAAATCTGTCAACTTAAAGAACACAAACAGTGTATTTTAACCTAAAACATGAAGAAGAGAGATGGGATAATTGGAAGGATAGTGAAAATATTCCAGGTATTTCTCATTTCTAGAGAATCCCGTCCTACGTCTCTTTCCTGCACTATGGAATACGAGTGAAATGAGAGCTGTGTACATAACCTCTTTCAGCTGATCTTAAATCCCGGTTCAAATGCCTTAACCTCTAATATTTCCCCAGACCCACTGATCTGACTGAGAACTTAAAACTTGAGTGAAGACGATGAGATAGAATCCAAATGTAGTTACATTGTTGTGACACTAATACGATTCCTTTGGGGGGAGGGGATTAGAGCCTTTTAATACCCTGATTTTATAGGTTCGTGCAAAATACAGCTTCAGTTTAGCTGGAAACATCTGGACTCTCACTGTTAAAGGAATAAAGGCTTTTTTTATGCAGTGGATTCTCAAAGACAATAAGAAGTTCACTAGTCAGTGAATAAAACATGGAATAAATCTGAAATGCTCAAGAGGGAAAGAAAAGCGCTGCATAAAATAAATAAAAAAGATGTAAGGTTCTTGATAAAGGAAAATAACAGAATGTAACACGTGAAAGGCTATGTAGCCATGAGTAATGACAAAAGGTGATATTAAATATTTCAGAACCCTGATTAGTTTTGTAATAGTGTATAAATCTCTGAATGTACAACTTCAAAAAGAAGATTTACATGTGCTTCTCTAAGGAGCTTACCAGAGCTTCATTTTTTAAATCTTCATTATTGTTTCTTGCTAATTTTTTCTACCAGATTCTCCTACTGCCTCCTGTGCACTCTGATTATGAGGTGTTAAAAGGATTAGGAGCCCATGGATTTCAAGAGCAGTTGATCTTTTTTACACAGTCTTGTTCCAGGAAATGAAAGCTTTGTTGCTAACCTAAACTCAAAGTTGACTAACACAGGTTATCCTTTAAAAAATAGTTGAGGAGAAGATGCAGGCAAACAGCTCTGTTTGCAGCTGCTGACTTCTACTCTGGGGTGCATATGGCAAAAATTAGAGGTATGGCAGACTCACCACTTCAGCAAAAATGCTGCCCTCATTTCAGGATTATTGTGAGATCATGATGCCCACCAGCACTAGTCAGTTGCTTGACAAAGAACATCAGAAAGCAAAATAACTCCACTCTTGAAGAGTAAAATTTAAACCCCAGATGCTTTTATTATAAAACCAGATGCCACTGGCACAGCTCCCATTTCTGTGATCCCCGAATCTAGAAGAACCAGTTCCATTATGCCCAGGCTTTTTTATCCGAACTCATAGCAGGGAACACTGTTTCCCACAGCTCAGTGATTCCCTTGGTGCACATGTGGACTGAAGGGCTGCTCCATATCTGCAACAGACCTTGGAAATTTACTGAACCTGTAAACTCAGTTTTGCAAAAGTGGTGTTGGATATATGACATCTCCACAATCCCACCAGAGCCCAGATGGCTGGTCCATTTGTTCCCTACCAAAATGATCCAGGCCTAGAATGCATGAAATAAAAGAAACAGCGGAGGGTAATGGGCAGGATTAATGTGGAAAAGCAGAAACTAAAGGGACATCAAATTTCCAGCCTATAGTTTGGGCAGCAAGTACCAAGATAACAAATCCAAACCCTCTTTGGCAGGTACAGGTGATGGAACAAAGGCAACAGCCACAGTTGCAGTTTGGGATATTCGTGTCGGGCATTGGAAAAACTTTTTCCCAGGATGGTTGTGCATCCCCAGACATTGGTGAGATGGAGCGAAGGGTTTCAAAACTCACATAAGCAAAACCATAGCTACTCTGATCTAGCACTTGGTGAGAATTCAGCTCCAAGCAGGTCCCCTCTGACCAGCATCTCTGTGAGTCTGTAGCTCTGTGAACAGCCATGTCTTCTTCCATGATGCTGCAGCCCACGGTGTATGCCATGCTGGAGTGGGTGGATGTGCCCTGAAGGAGGCTGCAACCCCACGGGAAGCTCATGCTGGACCAGACTCTTGGCAGGACCTGTGACCCCACTGGGAACCCCCACTGCAGGAGTCTGTTTCTGAAGGACTGCACCCTGTGGAAATGACCCATGCTGGAGCAGCTAATGAAGAACTGCAGTCCATGGGAAGGACCCACATTAGAGCAGGTTGCAAAGGACTGTATCCAGTGGATTACAAACTGAAGCAGTGGACATCATGGTGGAGCAGGGGAAAAGTGGGAGGAGGAAGAAGTGGCGGAGACAAAGTTATGAAGAGGCCATAACTCCCATTCCCCATCCCACCACTCACGGGCAGAAAGTGAGAAGGTGGGAGTGAAGCTGAGCCCAGGAAGAAGGGAGAGGTGGGGAGATGTGTTTAGATTTGTTGTTATTTCTCATTATCTTACACTGTTTAATTGACAATAAGTTAAGTCAGTGTTTCCCAAGTTGGGTCTGTTTTGCCTTTGAGGATTCTTGGTAAGTTATCTCTCCTTATCTTGATCCATGTCATCCCTGTCCTATATTTTTCCTCTGTCCCGCTGAAAAGGGGAGTGATAGAGTGTCTTGGTGGACATCTGCCAGCCAGCCAAGGTCAACCCACCACACACCCCTTCTCTCAAATCATCTAAGCACTGATCAGTATCCTGTTTAACTGACAGTTTATTTCACAGAATCCCCAAATCACAGAATGGGTCAGGTTGGAAGGGACCACAGTGGGCCAACTGGTCCAGCAGCCCTGCTCGAGCAGGGTCATCCCAGAGCACTTGGCACGGGATTGTGTCCAGACAGTTCTTGAATATCTCCAGTGAAGGAGACTCCACAACCTCTCTGGAAAATCTGTTCCAGTGTGCTGTCACTCACTCAGTAAAGAAGCTCTTCCTCATTTCTTTGATAGCCAAGCCAGCGTGTACCAGCTTTTAGCCTGTCCTGACTAATGCACTTCTTTCTTACTTTGCAAATTACTATTCCCTTGTTTTTTTCTGTACAACTACTCTTGGGAAACTCCTTGCTTGCAAACAAGCTGGAGGCAAGTGAAAGCACTGTTAGCAGGAGAGAAAATGTCACACACTATACCTTCAGAGCAGACACAACCAATCTGACCTTTTCTTCAAAGTTGCTGCTTTTCAGTTCTGAAGAAGGGTCTGTACACCCGAAACTGGGTCTGTTTCTTCTGGGAACACTAGATAGTTTGATAAAACATATTTGCTTTCCCTATAAAAATTTATTTTCTCTCTTCAACAACCACTTCCTAAGACTCTGAAGGCTTATTCATCATAGAATATCTTCAACATATTAGCCTCATAGACATGTTGCTCATAGACAAAAAAAAAAATAGCGTGGGGCTGCAGTAACCTTCCAGGCTAATCAAAGAACAGAAAGGGTTTTTTCCTTTCCATCTAAAGGCTATATGATTGAATGTGACAACTTCTTGCTGAATTGAAGCATGTCATTTCAGAACAGGGCAGATCCAAGATTTCAAGTGATGCAGACCTCTGTCTTTCTTAAGGTCGCTGAAATATCTAGCTATCCACCCCAAAAACAAAAAATGTTCCTTTCTTGCACTCTCCTCTGTGAGTTGAGCAGGCTCACTGCTGGATGCTTCCCACATCTGTAAGCTTCTGCAGCCCCACTTTTAAAAGTGAGAGCAAAACCAATTTTTCATTAGGCAAACTAAAGTCCCTCAACCATTGTTTTTTTGAACTTCATGTAGCCATGTGGCTACGGCTTTTCACACCAGGGCAACACCTCTCTTGTCTGTTGAGATTAATGTACAGATAATAGAAGAAGCATGAAGGAAAACTGAAAGCTCCTTTTTCTGTGTGTGACTTCTGGGGACAAATCCTGACAGCTTTTAGCAGTGTGGAGCAGAAGAAAGCAGAACTGCTTTTATCATGACATGGTGCTGGGTAGCATAAGCAGAGGGTTTGCCATTTAATAAGAATTAACTCAGTTATTAATTAGCATAAAAATCCCTTAAAATTTTTATTATTTCATCAATAATTCACCCAGTTTTCATAGACTCTGATTCTCTGCCTCACTGTGGGATTGCAGACTCTTTCCCTCTCTCTCCCTCATTCCGTTCATTCATTTCTTCCCTCCTTTTTCTCTTTCCTTCTGTTCCTACCCCTGAAATTTGTTTCTAATGGTTAGCTTAGTTGCCCTCCATAAGTAGTTGGGAGGTATCACTGACTGTTAGTGAAAGAGATGACAATTGATCTTGATTTCTGAAACTGGTTTGGAGACTCATCATCACATTCATGAACATGTAGGGAGAGAGGAATAGCAACAGCACACGAACTTGAGTAGTACACAGGAAAATGGAACAGGGTGGTTAATTTTAATGGGGATGGAACAAAGGGGCTTGAGACAGAAAGACAGAGAAATACAAGACCCAGAAGTAGTCTTTGACAAAACAGCTTTAATTTGCCAAGCAGAGAAAGATTTGCACAGCCAAATGAAGCTCTTCACTGGATGAATGGAAATGAAAAGGCAAAAACTGGAAACAAAGAGATCTGGGGCAAATAAGACTTGTAGAGCTCCGTGTAAGGATACTTGTGGGTTCACAGCTCCCACCCCAAGGTTTTATTGGCTGCAGAAACAGTAACACAATGCCCATCACTTGAACAAGGCTGAAAGAGAGACAGGTACAGACAGACTGTAGGATGAGGTGAGAGTTCACAAGGGGCCTCTATAGACGTGTAGCCTGGAGAAAGGTGGCAGTAGTACCATCTACTTTAGGAAACCCTTCAGCATGCCACAGAGTGGGAATGGGCCTTCATTCCAAAGGGAAATGGAGCATATGTTACAGATGAGCTAGTAGCAAACAATACTTCAGGAAGATACATTTTGTGTGATTACTGGAAAATAGAGGGAAATAATAGCTTGATTAATGGGCTTGATTAAGGGTTGTGAAACACTGCATAGCCAACAACCTGATCTCTGTGGAACCAAGGGAGTGGAGCAGGAGGAAGTTTGAGGCAGATGAGCTTTCAACTGGTTCCAACTCAAAGCCTAGAGAGCTTCACTTATCCAGACTGAGGCACTGGGAAGGAGCCCTTTGCTCTAGGACAGAAACACCTTGATCATGTTGGTGTCTTCTTCTTCTAGAAGTCATAGGAGTAGACAAATAGGCTGTCCTCACGACTCTCAAGATGGGACAGTCTCCTGACCCTGCTGAACTTGCACAGATATATCCATAAAGGAAAAAAAAAATCTGCTTATTCCAAGGGTAGAAATTTTGGAAAGGTGTATTTCTACTATTTTATAGTTCAGCAGGCTGAGAATAAAATTGCAATGGCAGTTAACAATTCTGGGATGTGTGCAGGAAGGTCAGAGCTCAGGAAGCTCTCAGCAGGCTGTGAGACAAGGAATGGTAGCAAGGATGTCAGTAGTGTCCAGTGGCAAATCTGGGCTTGGCCCACGTTCTGCACCGGCCACTCAGGAGCAACACTTACACAGACACTTGCTGTGGGATACCAGAATAAAAAATATATCAAGATGCCAAAAGAAAAACCCCTAATGGAGTGGCAGGAAGGTTTAAGCTTGCCTGCCAACTCAAGCTTCACAGACACTGTTCATATCTGTGCAACACTGTATACTACAGGTAGGCAAATGTTATCCCTGTTTGCCCAGGCTGCATCACACACGCACAGAAAAAATTCATGGTGTTTTGCACTAGGCTGAGCAGCTCCTGGTCCTCAGGGAGATGCCTGCCCTATTTCCAGATCTGGGACTTCTCAGCTGACAGCCCAAAGGTCCTGCCCTGGCTTGCAAGGGCCTGTCATCCTGTATCAAACAGAGCAAGTCATTTCACCCAGCCTGCTTAATGCAGAGGGGATGTCTGTGCCCCATGGAGCAGACAGGCTTGGCCCAGCTTAGTGAACCTGGAGCGTGTCTTTGCAAAGGGTATCTGCTCTGACTCCAAGGACACGGCTCTTCCAGGGGCCCTGCTTAGCTGGTGCCGAGACCCAGCTCTAAGGATTCACTCACAACACAGCTTTTCCTTGCCTCCTGCTCAGTTAACAGGAGCAGCAGCTGAGCATGAAGCATGCTCAGAGTGGCTGGCTTGGGGAGCATTCCATGCTGTTAAGAAAGGGCACCCGGGATGGAAAAATCCCGGCTGCCTATAGCTAAGAGAATCCATCCTTATTTTTCCCTGACTTTGACCTGCTGCAGGCAGGAGATTTCTTTTTTAAATTCTGACCTGACAAAATCACTTTGAGAGTTGTTTATCAAACAGGATTTTTTTCAGAAGGAATTTATTTTACAGTGACAGGAAGATGCCATTGCACGCCCAGCAAAATTAATTTGGAAAGGCTCATTTTCTGTGTACCAAAGCATCTTTTTCTGTTACCATAGGCAGGAAAGTCTGTTCCAGAAGCAAACTGAAGCTTTTTGTCTGTTTTGCATACACCTACTGTCCTGACAGCCATGCTTAAGCTCATCAGCCAGACATTATGAATTTCAGGGCAGAAAGAAAAACCAGAAGTCTGAGTTGCAGCATAGTAAAATCCATGTTTTTAGGGCTGACTGTTATAGGTTTGAAAAGAGATGTTGGAATTTTTTCCCCGTGTCGGTAACCACCCCCTCGCCCCCCTATCTGCTTCTTCCAGGGTGGGGGAGGCAGGAGGGGGGACGCAGCGCGGAAGCCGGGGAAGGGGGGAGATTCCCTTTAAAAAACGGGCCAGGGCCACGCCTCGGAAGCCCCTTTGTCCGGAGGATTTGTTTTGTCCACCGACCGACAGAGCGGGAGCTGCTTTTGGTTTTCGACTGTCTCCTCCTTTTCCCTGAGGGGAAGGGGTTTTTTTTCTTTTCGCTGCGGGACACCGTGCGGAGAGCGACTGAGAGAGACCGACCCGTTCGGAGCGAGGTATTCCGCCCTCGGGGCGTGAGGCTGCGCTATCAGAGCTGCCCGACCTGAGACTGTGCCTGTGGGAAGAGGGACCCTTTCCTTGCTGGTCGCTCAGGTGGCTGCGAGCAGCTGCTGAGCTGCCAAGGACAGTTTGCCCTCAGCCCCCGTGGTTTGCCGTGGGTTTTTCCCCCGTACCCGGGGAATTAGGGCTTTGTTTTGTTTCTTTTGAAAGTTTCGGTTGCACCATTGTTTATTCGGGTTTGCTGATAAAAAGCTGCTCTTTTCCTCTTCCACACTTTCACTTGAAGCCTCTTAATTTCACAGTTGTAATCTTGTTAAACTAAGACAATGACCAACAAACCAAAAATCGAAATTCAGCTCGTGGATTCAGGAGAGATATATGTGGGAATTTGCGTTCCTGTCCTGCAAAGCATTTTCTCATTCTTACAGGAAGGATAAGATTTAGTAGATCTAGATTTCTTTTAGAGAATTGTTTGTAATGTATAAATCTCTCCCTTTGCTGATAAGCAACAGCTGCTACATTATTTCTGTATATGAATATATATCTATTTGTGTGTATGTGTGCCATTATCACCTGTTGTCTTCCAAGATGAGTGAGCAAGGACCAGTAGCAGTGCAAGATTCCAGGGGCAGGGCTCATATGAAGGACTCTGTTGGAAGAAGCCCCTTGTGCTCATTACAGCAGGTTGGGGTTCCTTTTCCCCATGGGTTGTTTCACAATGAAGGCATATTTCCCAGGGGACTCTTGCAGCCCTCCACAACTTCACTGCACAGCACAGGGCTTGCCCATAAAATCATATCAGAGCTTCCAGCATCATCATGTTGAAATCTGCCTATGCTCACGGTGAGATGTGCACTGGGGAAACTGGAGTCAGTCTTTTTGGGTTGCCAGCAAAGGGCTTTTTTCTGGAAATGCTTTGGAAAGATCTTTTGCAGAGCCCCACAGGGCAGACTGGTTGTCCTTCTCTGCCCAACCTTCACCTTACCCGAGTGACTATGCAAGGCTGGTGTGAAAACAGACCCAGAACTGCTGTATGCAACACCCATCGACAAATTAATGGTACCCACAGCTAATTTGCAATTCTCTATAAGAAGGCCATGTCCTCTGAGCTTTTTTAATGAAAAAAGTGACTTTTAGAGGGAACTGTTCATCAACAGAGTGTGTATATGCATCTATGAGGATGTATATCTAATGTCAATATACAGGATTTCCTCTGCTGACTCCAAGCTCTGGCATCACCTTGACAAGTGTGGGAAGGTGGCTACTGCCCAAAATTATTGGGAGTTAACTGCTTGCTTGATACAGAACATAGCTACAATTAATAGAATTTGGACGTCTTTTTGTGGAGGAAGAAATGGTCTAGGAGTTTTATGTGTCCCAGAAGGGCAGGTGAGGATGTGATGGAGCCTCTGGTACTACATGGTTCAACTTTGGACAGTGCTGAGCCAAGGGTACTGACAGCCACTTTGTATTGCTGAATTATTCAGGAGTCCTTCACAGATGACTGGAAGCAAGGGAGGTCTGGGAGAAAGTTTAGGAGGAAATGTTCAGTATTCAAGGAGAAAGTTTGGCATAAGACAGATTTTCAAAGGACTTCAGGCCAGTAAAGGGTGGCAGACTCTCCTGATAGGCTTTACAGGGAAGGCAGCTTCACCTTGTTACTGCAAATCATTGCAAGTGAAACTTTGTGAAAATGAAAAACCTTATCTACAAATTAATCAAGCCAAAGTAATAAGGTGGAAGAGACCAAGTTAAACATTGGTAAGGTTAAAGGAAAGCCATATGTTGTATTATAGCATTTATGTGGCACCTCTGAGAATGATACGGGGCTGTTCAGCCATCTCGGAAGAGATGACATTTATTTATCAGTGTAGCAGATCTTCTTCTACAGAGGTCACATATTAGACATGTCCCTTCCTTCAGCCATGGGACACATACATTTTTCTTCCAGATATGTGAAAGGAGTGATAGTAATGTACCAAACTGACACTCCAACTTGCTGCTCAGACAAAGGCTTAGAATTGATGTCCCCAAGAGCTTTTCAGAGGTGTTTTTTTGTTGTTTCCTGAGAGCACACAAGGCTTTTAAGGCCCAACAGCCCTCAGAACTGCTAGGACAGTACCTGAGTATAGACAGTAAACAGGATTCAAGGTGCTGGGACCTCCAAAAAAACCCATCTTTCCCAGCAGCAGCTCATCATCTTCCTCCACAAGAGGTATCTAATTCAGACCGCTGTATATACCATACTGTGGCTCACAATTAAGACAACCCCATACCAAAATACCCTCAGGGACACAGTTCAGCAAGAGAGCTGCCTGAATAGCCTAGAAGATTACCTCAGCAGGATGTTCTTGTATCCTTCAGAATACAAAGGTCCCTTCGAGCACAGGTGGCAGGTATTTTAATGGTAAGTGATATGTCAGAGACAACCTACAGGTGAAGCACACAATGGATAAAGGATTATCCTGTCCATTTATCAGGATGTCTGCTCTTTGCCAGCAGAGATCAGGAAATGTCTTTAGCTGTTTTTTCACTACTGCTTTTCTCTATTGTCCTCCTGGAAGCTTTTGCTTCTCCTTTTTTCCAGCTCTACTGCTCTCCAGAGTGGCAAATCTTAAGAAAATCTGGCTTTGGGATCATTTCTGGTCATCAGGGCAGCGAGCTGATGTTGAAGAAGGCAAAGCATTTGTTATAATTTCTCTGAGGCCTTCAGGAAAGCAACAGCTCTGTGTTGCCAGTGGCAGAATTATAACCTGACAATGCAGATGCCAGCAAACTCTGGTAGGGGGTTGAACAGTCTTAGCTGGTCTGGGATGTGCAGGGCCTGTTCATTCTTGAGAAAGAACCACTAAAATGTTCACACCAAATTTCAGTTTTGATGAACAACAGATTTGCCGGCAGCAAGCACACCATCAGGAAGTTCTCAACCAGCACTAATAAAACTAAATAATAACAAAAATAAAACTAATAAGTTTTCTTTTGCTTAGTCACCTGCTGTTTTTCAGACAGATCATCAAGGAAACTTACCCTATGATAGTGTTCCTGCTGTGAGTGTAAACGTCCTTCTCATTATCCAAATTACAAGTAATGTCAGAAATTGTTCTGTCTTCCAGTAAGCTACAGTGCATTTATGCTTAATAATTCCTTTTTTTTTTTTTACTTCTCAAATTAAAATTCAGAGTCCCTACAAATTCTTACCTCAATTATCACTGACTATGAGTCAAAGAAACATTGCTTAACTTTCCATGAAATGCAAATCATGAGTAATCCAACACCCTCCTGATTAGCTTGTATCTTGAACCTACAGACTGAGAACCATCTCTAAAAACTACTTTGTTAACCTGCCCCTCTGTCAGCCCAAGAAATAAGACTTCAAACAACTCAAGCAAGTTCAGCAGGGACTATGTAGTTTTTAGAGATTCTCCAACTAAGGTAAGACCTTCCGTTTTTCCCTCCCTTTGGTTCCCCACTAAGCATCCCAGAAGACCCATGCAATTCCAAACCTCTCTTCCTTTGCATCCAATAACATGGCTCACCTCGAAGTGTGACAGGTGATCTGGAGAGCTGCTGGGTTCCACCTCTGGACAGTGGGACTGATGGCAAAGACACTTCAGGCTCTGGAGATTTCCTGGTATCCCGCAGTGCATTTGGGACCAACCACCTGTTTGGAACAGTGCTGCAGTGCACCTCTGATGCTCCCCAGGCTTTTCCCTTGTGCTGAAATGGGAAATAGTGTGTGCTCCCTGGCTGTCTCTCTCCCCACAGCACCTCATCCATGGCCAAATTACGCAGCAGGCTCTCTTGCAGCGCTGTCAGCACTAGCCCATCTCTCCTGACTGATGACTTTGATGCAGCTGACCCTATTTAGGATAACACTTCCTAACAGAAGGTGAATATGTCTGTCCTGCTTGGAGTCAGGCATTGTAAGTACCAGCCTTCAGTACCCATTCAACATGCATTGCCATCTCCCTACACCCTAAATTGTGTGTGGGTATCACTGCACTGTTCTCCTCTGCAGAACCAACCAGGTAACCTACTTATAAAACACCTATATCATAGTCCAGGATGTTTGTTGCTTTTATCCCAGGAACTTGTGGTGCTCTTGGTTTACCTGCATGAAGGAGGTCCAGCAGTGAGGTTTCTGTGGCACACACGTTGCTATTCCTCTGGCTACAGAATTACAAAGGTGCTTTTCGGATACTGAGTGCTTCAGTGCCCTTTTGGGACACAAAACTGAAGAGCAGTGATGCAGCCACGGGGGCAGAGCAAAGCTGATTAGATAGCCTAAAAAAAGAAATGTGCAGGCTTTGTTTTCAAAGCATGACTGTTCCATCCCTGCTATTCCTTAGATTTGACATTAAGATTTGATGCCCAGATATTTTTTCCAACAAAAGCTCCCCAGAAAATATTAATCTTGCTCTTTACCCTCTTGCTAAATTTCACTGGAGGTAAAACATAGCTCCTCTGTGAGATTTGCTTCTCTGGCACAGAATTTCTTGTGCTGGTTTTTAAAAGAAATGAACAAGGATTTTGTTGGATAAACTGGCTTTCTCACAATAAAAGCCTTGAGTAGTTCTAATTGGGTACTTGGCTTTGTTTACAATATCAGCTTCTCCTTTCCCTGTAATTTATTTTCCAGAGTTGTTATCCAGCACACCTTTTTGTGATTCTTTTTTTCTAAATGGGCTGATTGTTCCCCAAATGCCTGGAATTGTTGCTGTGTTAATTTCTTGATTCAGTTTTCTCTGTCCTGTGCTACTGTCCTTCTCACATCCCTTGACAAAAAAATGGAGAAGCAGAGGTCTACCATTTTCTAGAGCTCTGAGTGGTAGGTTGCAAGCAGCACAAGGAATGCAGAGGATGGATTTCCCAGATTTTCTGCTAGAAAAATCCCATTTTTTTTTCTGTTCAGATGAAAGCTTTTCTCAAAGTCTGACATAGGGTTTCCATGAGTGGAAAGTACTGGAAACAAATTTGTGTTTTTGTTAAAAGATCAACATTGTGGCATTGCTTTGAGCCGAAAAATATGTCTAGAAATATGAAAGCAACACTTGCCTCTTTATCTTGGTGTTTTCCTTTTCTTGTATATTCATGTTGATGGGTAAAGCTTGAGTATCTGGGTGTTACTTGAGAGTGTAGTTAAATATACGAGAGTGTCTATACATAAAGGGGCATCCATAGATACAGATACATAAATATACTTCTTTTTTTTTTTTTTGAGGGGGGAGGAATGAGAATGAAGCCATTTTATTTTCATTTTTCAATCATAAAAAGACCACAAGGCTGTGTTTAAAGCCTAGTGGTCTGGATAGTGTCCGTTTTGAGGAGAGGAATTAAATTTGATGTATGTATTTCTGTCCTGAAGATTAAGACCTTAGGAACACTGCAGATGTGAGCTCTGAAGCAGCTCTTTGTACGGTAGATCTTAGCAGCACGAATAACTAATAAAGACTGAGACAGGAGTAGGGGGAAAAAAATCTCTAAGAATGAAGCATATACAACCTTCAACAGTCCAAGCCAAACCCAGCATTCATCTTACTTGAGTTTCTGGGTTGTCTTATGTGTTCAGTTCCTTCCCTTTTTTCCCTCCTCAACGTTAGGCTTTTCTCCTGGTCACTCGCTTGCTTTTCCTTGCATTTGATTTTTTAACACTGAAGTCAGTGTAACCCCTCACACTGGCCAAGACACGGACCTCCATATGCTACCCTTGTGCAATGATCTGATTCCAGTAATTGATCCCCTGAAGGGCACCTTGAGCATCCACTCTTATAAATCCCATGTTCCCAGGTGATAGAAAATAAGCTGCGTTCCTTCGAACTCCAGGTTCTCCTGCAGTCCTACAAAACATGGTAGATGGTGAGCATGGCCATGTGAACACCTGAGCTACAGACTGTTTTCACTTTTTTTCCTAAAAAGTTTTTCAAATTTCATTTGACAACTTGCCAGATCATAAACAGAAAAGCCATGGGGTGCTGAAGAGCTTTCAGCACATTCAGTGCTTTTCTCTGTGAAGTCAAAATTGTTCTGCACTGCCTTTGGCTACTCCAGTGCCAAAGTGGATCCTTCTCTCCTTCCCTGTGAGACCATCCTAGCTCTCCTTAGCAAAGAATAATTAATGGCCCTTCTACAGATTACGAGAAGCTGTTTCGTGAATGCAATGCTTTTACCATATTCCTCTTCAGTCTTCTCATTTCTAAACTGTAGCATCCCTCTGCAATTCTCGCACAGATCATTATTCTCTGAGACACTAAATCAATGTAGCACCTTGAAACCTCTCTTCAATTAAACAGGATGTTCCCCATCAATTTTCAGTTCTGTAATAAACACAAAAGGTGGTCTCTGGAAGCAAGTATTTCTCCTTGTCTTTATTCCATGACCTGTCACCCCCCGATCCGAGTACATATCCATCCCATAAGAGCCTAAACGATCAAGAAGTATGTTGAAGACCCTCCTCTCCTAGATACAATTATCATCCATGTCTCAGCCTAAAATGTGATGCAAGCCAGCTCCTGGCCTTGTGGAACTGGAAATGGGAGGAATAGGATGGATGTAAATCACACCAGATGGTTGGGGACCGATGAAACTCTGACAGTCCTTAAGGAGTCAGACATCCTCTAAGGAAGTAGGTTAAACAGCTAATGTTCCTCTAGGGCATTGAATCCTCTTCCAAACCTGGTTCTCCTTATGTCACATATCTTCTCTTTCCCCTCCAGCAGAACATCTTTTTACCTGATACAGTCCAGGACCCTCTTCCACAAAGCCTTGGAGAACATGAGCTGCCACAAAACTTTAAACTGGAGATATTTAAGAGCTGGAGAAAGCTCAAGGGAAGCTCACTGCGACTCCTGACTTTTGAGATAACAACTTTGTGTATTGAAACACTTCCAGACCTCCTACCTAATCAGTTAATTTTCTCATGCAGACCCATAGATATGATTTTGGGCGATGAACAGAGACATGTCACAGTATATCAGAGGGCAAGACAGACTCAAGGCTCTATCTGTAGACCTGGAAGAAAATCTAAGTTTGGAAAATGGATGAGGGACTGCACTGCTTTTCTCTCCTCAACTTGGAAGAGTGACATCTCTACTTATAAACCAAAGTATTCAATACATGAAAAAGTCCCAGAATTGTAGAAGAGCAAGTCGATACTGCTGTGAAAGTTGCTTACACTTAGAGATGGTCCTGGGTAATGTCAATTCCAGCCTGAACTCTTACAGCAGTAAAAAAAAAGTACAAATAATCACTCATTTTCTGGAGAAAATGATAGGCAATAAAAACACTCCCAGAGCACACAGCACACTATAAAACCTGACAGATTAGAAAATACTTGCATTAATCTGTCAAGCAGCTCATGTTACAGCAGGGAGAAAACACCAAGCACAGGAGCTAGTACCTTCTGTACTTTGGAAGAAATTGCAAACACAAAAGCAGCAGAAACTTCAATTATCCTGCAGCTTGCATGAAATTTTTGCAACTTGATCAACCACACTAAACACAGGAAAGGACCGAATGACCAAACCTGGGCAGAGGGACTTCAGCTCAATTCAAGAAGCATCTGAGCCTTAAGATATTTGTGTAGTTTTACCTCTTTGCTTACAAAGCTCCTCTGAACATTATCCAGCAGTATTTCCTGCTTTTAGCTTTTCTGGTAAGGCTGCAGTCATAATAGAAGTTTCCATGTCAGGAGGAAACTGAAAAATAGTGAACTATGCAAACAGGGGAAAAGAACAGTAAATCATAGATTTATTTTTAAGTTCATAAGTTCATTCTTACTTTTTTTTTTGGTAACAATTTTACTTATTTCCAATTTATCTGAACTCAAAACTCATTTGGTCGAAGAAATACTATAATCTCAGAGGGAAAAAAAACCAACAACTGGATGATTTTAAAGGAAAAACCATTCAACCTCTAGTTTTTGTCAACCTGGTCACAGTTGCACTGTTAGTGGGGAGCAAGGCTGGTGTATGTGTGTCTGTCTTTTTTCCTTCTCAGTCAGGCTAGGAGTTTAATCAGAGGGGACACTTTAGGAACAGTCAGGGTTCCCTAATGCAAACCCTCAGGGCTCTGAGACAGAACCCCCAGTAACAGATTCTAGGATGGTAGAAGAACAATTTAAAAGTTGGTACCTTTAATTAGTTAGCACATATTTCCCTGTAGGGCAGAGAGGCCAGAGGTTCTGCTGGTTTACACAGACATGCTGGCTGTTCTTATTTGTGTACCCACTTGTCATGTAAGCCCCAGTCTGGCTGATCTTAGCTTCAAACTAGTGCCTCAGAACTCCTGCACTCAAAGGATTTAGTTTCAGTGTGGGGCTGTGAAGAACTTATTTGGCTTTTCAGGGCTGAACACTGAGGACAGAGAAGAAGAACATAAGAGAAGATTGGGAAGGACACAAGCTCACCCATTAGCAGCAAAAGAAGCCACTTCAGCTTCTGTGAGCTCATGAGGCAGAGGTTTTTCATCCTTTGTTGCTGGAAACTCCCTTTACTCCTTGCCATCTTTGTTTAACCTTCATTGCCTCTGACTCTCCCTTCATAGAAAACTAGATGACACTATGGCACAGCGATTTCACTTCATTGCCAGTTTCCATTGTGTTATTTCTCTCTCACAGCCCGTGCGTTCCTATGGCCAAGGCAACAGGCAAACAGAGCAGCCCCGAGCTGCTCGTTCTGCATGGTGCAGGTGCCCGGGTGCAAATGACCACACGTTGTATTAAGCAGAGTAGTGACAATGCTAAACAGCACGATTCACTGGCTCTGGCTTGCATACTGCAAGAGAGATGGTCAGAGGAAGGGAAACTGAACTGAATTTGTCCTTTTTCCAATCAAAACGACTGCTTGAAGGAGGGCTCTGTTCTACTTTTGTATTTCACCTCCTACTTGACCAAGAAAACTACTTGCCATCTGCAGAATAAAGGCTGACCTTGTGCAAGGCACTGCAATAAGGAGCCCCCTTTTTAAGTAAGCTCTGGAAAAATCACTCACCTCTTCAGTCAACAGATGAGAATGAGGCATCCAGCCCCTAGAAGTCTGCAACATGTAATTCTGTCCACAGTATCCCAAAAGCCAAGGACAGTAGAGAAACACTGGGGGGGAGCAAGCACGAAAGACCACTGAGTGATCCAATTTGACTGCTATGTGGATGACTACTCTACTGTTATCAGTGACTCTTGCACAGCACATGCCTCCCATGGTACCTAAAAGCTATTAGGACTCTTGACAGCCTACCTTGTCAAGATCTGAATCTGTTTAACGCTGCCCTGACAGTTTCCTGGCTTTGCCTTCTGTCTATTTTCATTTTAGAGCACGTTCACACTAATAACAATGACTGAGATATGTGTTCTCATTATGAATGAAAACTGCTCTCCAAAAAACTAATAAAGCAATACATTCTTGCCTGAAGCAGCATTTTAATGGAAGAAAAGCTTCATGTGCGCATTACTAAATACCATTTCTGTACAGTTGCACATTGTTTCCAGACTTTTCTAACACTCAGCCACACTGATAAATGTCATTTTTCACTATATGAGAAAACAGAGACATTTGCACATATTGGTCTATTTCACATACCTGCCTATGAAGTACATTGAAAAACAAAAGGAAATACCTTCTATTCCTTATAACTGTGTTCTTGTCCTTGCATCACAGAACAGTGGATTTCCCAGACTCATATCCTCACATTTACAAACTTATTTCCTAATTATCAGTTAGAGAAACATATGGTGATATGGTGACACTGTCCCCAAAGGAGATCATGATCTAGGGGAGCTGAAGATTGATTTCAGCTGTGAACAGAAATTTATCAATATCTTCTTCTTAACACCAGCCTAAGCTGCTTGCTGGCAGGATAGCTTTATTTATAACCATTTTGTTATTTGGAATGTGCTGAAAGACAGTAAAAGTGTAAGAGTTGTATACTTCATTCCCTCTACTGAAGCACTGAGTTTTGTTCTAGTAAGGAATGGGAGAGTTCATTCACCCTGCCACAGTTAACAAGCTACACATCTTTCTAATTCTGGGCACGGTTTCTTCTCTCTTCCACGTAAGGAGAGAAGTGGTCCTTGGCCCTGATAGTGAGGCATCAAACAGGAGTGTGAGCTGTGGCCTACAGCATTCCATCCTCTCCCCAGTCCTTGGCTCACTCACAGCTACAGACACAGAACAGAGCTAACCCAGGAGGCACTGACAGGGCTAAATTTAGAGAAGCAACATGCAGCAAGATACAGTGGTGTTCCTGGTACCTGAAAAATGACAGCTGCAATATGACAGTACTGCATCTGCCTGTTCCCATGCTTGTAGCTGTACACCTCCCACCCCCTGAGTAGGTGCACCCACTTTCCTGCCCGGGAGACTGTCACAGATTGGCACAGGCACTGCCAGAGTGGTCACTGCTCCCTGCTCCCTCCTCCCCTTTTGGTTGTCAGAGGCACTTCAATTCTGCAAACATAAAAGAATTAGCAGCCCCCCGAGAAGTGAATGCAGTTTTTCTTCCAGTGGTCAGTGGCTCCAAATGAAATATGTCAGCTGTTGGTACCGGGATGGCAAATTACAATAATACTTTCTAGGACATCTATGTTGTAGAGTTGTTCGTGGCATACAGCTACACTACAACTTTGCCAACTTGTAAATTAGAAATTATGGGTTTACTCTTACTGATGGCACCCTCCCACCTTGTGATGGATGTGTCTTTGCACTAGAAAAACATAAACTATAAACATAGCTCAAAAATAGACTCTTAATATGGAGTTGGAAAATTGTTTTAGCTTTTTTAATGTAGTCTGTATATTAAAGAAAATGGAGTCTGAGTAAAGTGAAGAGCTGAGGGAGGCTACTGGGCAAACCAACAAATCTCAGGAACTGAATGAATGAGAAAGTACCATATGGTCATGGCACTTACATATCTAATAGCCAAAACCAGCCAAATCAAACAAGTCTTCACATACTGAGCTCTGAGCTACTCTATGTTTGTTATGGGATTTAAAAAATGTGAAACTGGAACTACAGAGTGGGGAATGGAACTTCAGTTCATCTTCTCAATTTCTTCATTCTCACAGTCTGGTGCTGCTGCAGCATTGGCAGATGGTGTAAAGCAGAATGGTTCACAAGGAGGAACTTACTCACTGGGGATCAATTACGCAAAGGCACACCTGACATTAAAAATATCCTAACCTGTTAAGTGCTTGGAGCCATTTTAAACTTCTAGGGCACAAAAAGAGGTGTTTGATTGTGTTGCACTGAAACTCATCATCCCTCCCACAGTCTGTCTACAGTTAATCACTACACATTCTGATTTTGTGTGGCGTGACACAGGAAACCTGCTTACGGTTCCTCTGAAAGGAAGTGTTTCCAGCACTTATGGAAACTATTTTCTCAGACAAGACCACTTGCTAAATTCAACCCACAAATAGTTTCCATGTCCCTGAAATGCCTTTTCTTTGATCAGTTTACTACTGATCAAATTTTCTCTGCTCAGATACGCCACACTGTCCCACAAGCAGCGTGAAGAAGGAACAAGCTGAGGTTCAACCCTGTCTCTGCAAATACGTCCTTTGTTGGAGAGGAGACTGTCAATCTGTGTTGGACCTGTCAGAAAGCCACTGGAAAAAAACACAGCTAAAAAGACAAGTGGGGTTAGAGCTGGCACTGCGGAACACATCTATCTTTTCCTACCACAGTGTGATGCTGCATCACCCTGGGGATAAGCAGCCCATCCCAAAAACCTATGGGCAGCTCTTTGCTTGATTCATGGCCTGATTAATCTGTGTCGCCTTCTGCTGCCCAGGAAGACAGAAATGAAGCAAGGCACTGCTCTTCCTCCACGCTATACCATCTCTAAAAAGCAACCACAGAACCTTGTCTTGCATGTCCTCAGTGCCTCCCACTCTCCCATCTCCATCTACCAGCCACAGGAAGGACCAGTTACCTGGGGTTGTTTCAGCCCAGCTACATCAATCAGGCCTCCAGCCTGCTTGTACAGGAACCTGCTTTTAGAGAGCAGCGTTCGAACAAGCAGCACTTTTGCTGGTATTCTCCACAATAGAAACTAGCAGAAATATAGCAGGACGTTTCAGCAGAGAGAGGGATAGTGCTGACAACCTGAAAGTCTGTTGATTTTTCTTTTATATTTCCAAAACAAAATATTCCTGATGTCTATCCAAATATATTTTATTTTTGACAGCACAGGTGAGTTTTTCTCTCCAAAACACGGGAAGAAAAGGACATCAAAACATAAGCAATTATCTTGACTTCATATTTTAAAGTAGAAATATATGCAAAAAAGCAGCCAGACAGGAAGGAAAACCTGCCATGAGATTGTCCACTAGTTTGCCCGACAATTGTTAAGCAGAACAAAATCAGCGAAGAACTCCACAGAAATTGGGGCTGATATAGGTAAATTCAAGGGTAGATCTTTGGTTCACCATCCCTCAGCTAGGTCAGGAACATGCTGGGAAGAAAAACTTTTGGCACAACTGACACTGAATAATACAATTTCTCTCCCTCATAACTCTTCCAAGCCACAGCAGCCTCTGGGCAGATACTGTGGGCTGACACTCATTTGTCTAGCCATAAGTAATCCTTCTCCCCAGCTTGCCCTGTGCCAAGGTTTTCTAATGCTGCTCCCTGGGTTTTGCAGCCCTGCTCTTCCAGGACTTGGGAACAGCCACCAGGATCTGCAAATCGTGGGAGAGAGCCAGCATTCATGAGCCCCTTGGGGTGTACAAACACACAATGTGACCAGCAGAAAAAACACATACATAAGATTTTGAACCTGGATAAAGATACTGGGAGAGAGTAGATGGCAAAGAGGAAGTAGGGAAGATTTGATCAGGTAAAACCTATCCCATTGCTTGCTCATCATTTAGGGCATCCTACATCACAATACCCAAGGCTCTCCCACCACAGGCACATGACGTGGCCATCAGACAGCATTTGCTGGTGGTGCTGGACACCCAGCCCATGCTACACATCCACCTTCCAGGTGTCATTTTGCACCAGACAGGGGCCCACCTCCCCACACCAGTGAGAAGGCATGTACTTTGATGCTGAACAGCTTGTAAGCCAAGACTAAAAATTCAGCATGTCTCCCATCCTCCCCTGCATGCCTGACTACCCCCCAGCATGCACGCTTGGCATTTCCTTCCAAACAACATTTTCCACGTCTGATGAAGTGATATTGAAATAGGTATGCTGTTTGCCCTCCATCATCCAGGTCCAGCTTTAACATGGCAGCTGTCTTGGAGATACGACCTGCAAGGTGTCACGAGTCCATGTTCCTGTGCACAGAAAGCAGACATCCCCAGTTCTTTCTGCATGTTCTGGCTGAGTTCTTTCTCACATCACTATGCCTTCGTGGCAGAATAAAAGAGTTTGATAAAAGGCAGGACTTATGATGAGAAGTGCTCATGAGACCTCACCACACAGTGCCAGCAGGCCTGGCACAACCTCTAGGTTCTTTCTGTAGCATCTGATTTTCTAATTTCCAAGGAAGAAAACCCTAATCCTGCATACCTAGCTGAGGCTGCTCATGACAAAGGACACTCTAGATTTTAGATTGGTTTGCCTCACCTGTGAAATATAATCAGCCAGCACAATTAGGAAGCAGTGGTCAGTGTAAAATCTTTTTCCCTTATATTCAGCATCTCTGAGGCTTCAGCTGATAGCCACATGAAGGAAAGATGGAGAATTACCAAGCAGAGCACAAACTACAAACTCTGTATCATTCTTTTATCACTACAGACTCAGAAGTTTATCTCAAACAGAAACAGATAATATAAATGCAGGGAAATGTCCGGGACAACATGCTGAAATTATTTGAAGAAACAAGGGCTGCTGCTGCTGAATCTCTTGTATAAAATAAAACCAAAACACTTTTCAAAGGAGCTTAGAGGAGAGACAAGGGGAAAAGAACCAGAAAGAAATTAACACAGACAAATAACCAGCTCCTTCCAAAGGCCAAGAAACAAACCTCAGCAAATCTCAGAGAAGGATTTATAGAAGGACTATTTAAAAATCTAAATTTTTGAAAACCTAACTGAAACATATACAAATCAAGACACCACACTGAAAATGTATTCTTTTCATATTTCAGTGCTGCAGTTAATTTCTTGTCTTTTAAAGGAAAGAGACTGTCTGAGAAAATGAGTGGTTCTGGGAACAAAGACATGAAAGGAGTCTTTGCATGCACTCCCTGATGTCTATTAAAGGGATGAATCTGTTCTCCAGTCTTAAGTAGGAATACTAGTAGGATTTCACCTTTCTACTTAGCAATCTATTTCTATTGGGTATGTAGTGCCCTGTTCATCTACTGTTCCAGAATTAAATTTCACTGAGATGGGCCACATTCCGAAGTTTTGGTCCTTTCCTAGCTGGAAAACAAATTTTCAAGATTTCCCAAAAAAACTTTGTAGGGGCTGAAACTAACAATTTTTCAAAAATTAGGATTAAAATTTATAATAAGATTGTAATAACCGTCCCCCTTTTTTCAACTGCTTACTGCCACTCTTTCAAACAAGACACTTGTAAGAGCATGCGTTTGACTGTATACAAATAACTGATGGCCACACCACAGAGAAATCCCATTGCTTGGTCATTTATACATTTTTTAAATGAAATGGATGGCAGATTTATGCTCCTGAACTTAGTATATTAATAGTGCTGGATAAGACATCATGCAGTAGGGAGTGTGCTGCTGCCAAAAACAACAAAGAGGAAAGCTGAGACATCAGTTAAACCGTTGGTTACTATGAGTAAGATTACTCTGATTTAAAGCAATCCTGTCAAAATGTATCCACTATCATAACCAGAGCAAAGCAAATGAAGAAACACTGCTCAAAATCAGGCTCCCCATTCAGTTTGCTTCTCCAAGTGTCATTGGAGCACTTGGAAATAGCTGGAGTCCAAGGAGAGAGCTGAAGTCCAAATGAATATGTGTAGAGTTCATCTTTTGCAGAAAAGAAGGCCTATTTTGCTGATTTCCTTCAAGTATGAAACCAGATTTGACTTTGCATTGTTATTGGCAAATGACCTTTAAAAGTAAAACACAAGTGACTTTTCCAAGTCATTTGCAGTCTCTATAGAGTGGAAAGATTTGAGATGAATGACTGGTAACAGGAGATTGGTTTGGGCACTAAGTAAACATAAGTGGATGCAAAAAAAAGCAGCAGAATGAAAAGAAAAATGGATTATCAGGGAGCCTGACAGGAATAAAGCAATGCCAAGAAAACAAATGAAATGTAATAATGAAATCAAATTTTGTCTGTGATGCTTCAGTCTATACCAAAACAAGGTTTATTGTCCTTGGCAGTGAACTGCCAGAGAGGGGAAGTATAGCAGTCTGAATACAGCTGTTTCTTTTTCCTCTGATCTGGCCTTCATCACAGCATGATGAGGAAGATGTATTTCCTAGAAGTGTGTAGCTTCCAGGCAAAGATAAATACTGGAGATCTTCAAACTTGTTCCTCATCAAAGTCTGTTCAAACTGCTCCCCCATTCTCTTAGCAGCATAGTGACCAGTCATGCAGGAGAGACTTGGCTGTCTTGGCCATGAGGGATGGGATGGTAGCTTAGTTTGTGTGTGCACCCTAGTAAACCCAAAAAGCTCCATCCATTAGCAGCAAACCACAAGACGACTCTCTCTGAGCACCACACTGGGGCCAAAAGGCCCTGACTGCCTCTCCTTCCATTGAGAGGAACCTGATTTTGGTGCCAATGTAAGAAAGACTTTGCTATTTCAAAAATCCAGGCAGAGTCATGGCAGGGGCAAAGCCACCAGAAGAAGATAACCTGGAACCAGTCAGCTTCAAGGTATTACATGTTTAAGTGTGTGTTTTTTGCCAGAGACACGAAAGGTCCAGAGAAGTTTGACCACAAGTTCACAAGAACATCCTAGAGTGAAAGCACCCAGGAAAGGCTAACCTTACTAGGAGCAATGCCATAGGTTTTCCAGATGAGAAACAGAGCTGCAGCAGAGACAGCTGAGAACAGCCACAGCTCACAGGTTGGAGATAAGGGGTGTATTTTAAGTGCTGCACTGTGTTGCACTCTGGATTATGCTATAAACTGCCCAGAGCGGTTACATTTTTATTTAAGACTTTTTAAAAGCCTTTTGGTTCATTACAACCTCTAATTAGCATCCAGAGAAAGAGTCACACACTCTTCTCTAAGAGAAATTCTTTTTAATTTAGTGAGAGAAATAAGATATTTTGGCAAAAGGTATTTACAGGAGTAAAATACTACTAAGAAAAAAGCATTTCATGAAAGCATTCAGCACAAAGATCCATTCCACAGTTGGTTTGAACCCGTATCAATAATTCAGTGAGATTCGGATCCAGGATCCCACACACTGAAAATACATGATCTTGCTATCGTGAGGAAGCAAGGGCCTGCCCCTACCCCCCTCAAAGTCAACGGAACGATCTCCCTGCTGGCTCATCAAAATGGGGGGAAAAAGGTTTAGCTGTATCCTTTCCTTTGCTCTGCCACTAAAAGTGCAAGGAGGCTGTGACAAGACACCCACTCTTTGAGGTTTTTAATCCTCCTATTTATTCCGTCTATGATTTCTTATATAATTATGTATAATATATATAGTTGTCTAATCCTTAAGAGGACATGTCAGCTCTGTCTAAAACATGCTGAGCAGGCACACTGCTTTCAGGGATCATTTTTTTTCCTGCAAAGAACAATTTATTGTCTTAGCAAATCAAATGCTGAAATCTGCATATCTCTATTTGTTCAAAGAAGTGCTGTGGTTTGGTTTTTTTTTGTTCAAAATTCAGACTTGAAATACTTTCAGTGAGCACTGAGGTATTCGTCTTGTGTGAGTTCAGCTGCTATATTGTAAAATTATTTTTTGCATATTTATAAGGCAAACTGTTCGTGATCTTTCTGGAAATATTATCAGCACAGAAGGGAATCTCCCAGCGCTGTGAAAACTTTGTTCTAAAGCAGATCTGCACAATACACTGAAACATGTTTTTCTTTCCTCTGTTGAGGTGGGACAGACACCCAGAACTGAAAGCATCTCAATTCTGCTAAGGGTCCCAGAAAAATGATTCAGATTGGCAAGAGAATTTTCATCCCTCTAAGTACTCTGGATCATGCAATACAAATCTCATGTGCTTCTTGATTCTTATCAAGACTGAAATTGTGACACTGGCTGGCGCTGGTTAACAACTCCAGCTACTTACAGAACAAATGAGACTTTGCTTTGTCATTTGAAACAACTCAGTAGTGACATCAGGGGTTTTTTTGCAGTAATGTTGAAGAGAGATGATGCACTCCTCATTACATACACAAGGAGGGCTCTCACACCACCCTTTCACATTTGCCAAAATAATGTGGTTTTGACCTAATGTGTTACAATTAGACAGTAATAATACTTCAGGGACTGGCACAGTTAGTTAGAATCATTTAACATCTATTAGAGCTGTATTCTTCCCTTTCATCCCAAAGGCACTCCGTAAGACAATCAAGTGTACTTATTTGTATAATTGGTTTACAAAATAAAACTGGAAAAGTACATATTTTAAGCCCAATTCTTCCCCCCCAAGGAAGGGGGATGTCTTTATAATAAAACAATACAAATGGCTTAGTGCATGCTGGACCTCACAAGTCAGGGCTGAGAAGCTGAAGACACTTCAGGAACTTCAGAAAAGTTTGAAATTAAACCAGACAAAGATCAACAGATACTTGCAAAGGTTTCAGGAAAGGGAGAGGGTTCTAATGTTATTCCAGAAAATGCAATCTAACTAGAAATTTTTTCCCATCCTGACACAAACTCACCTGTTCTTCAGTTGGTTTCATGAAGACAGCAGAAAAGTTGGAGACTTGAAAAACCACTTTGTCTCTCCTTATCCAGCAATTTCATACATTCCTAGCTGTTAGACCAGACTCTGCAGTGGAAATCAAAGCACAGCGTGTGTTCCGAAGCCCACAGTAATGGGCAGCAGAAATGGAACTGCTCATTGTTTAGCTTTGCTGGGTTTTTTCTTGCTAAATCACATACCTTAACTCAGGTTTTAATGTTTTGTCTAACCCAGTTCAGAATATTGATCAGCATATCTTACTGGCATGAAGCACTGTGAAAATCTTGGATGTGACCATAAGCAAATTCCACGCACATTTTGCAGCTACCAAGCAATTTGCAAAATTAATTGAAAAGCAAACTCAAGAAAGACTTTGGATTTTGGGTGTGAACCACGTGAGTCATCTGAACATCCAGTGGCTTGCATTCACATCAGAGTAGGGTTGTCTGCAGAGGGTCATTCTGAATCGGTTTGTATTCTCACTTATTACTGTACTCTGAGCAAGACTTGCAGAGGAAAGTATTCTCATAATGGTTGCAAACTGAAATTTTACTATAGAAAAGAAATGCCACTACCATTTCAGGAGGCGAGGACTGTTCCAGTGACACTAACAGAAGGAAGAGGAATACCCTCTAAGTCCCCAAAACATTAACAGTACTAAAAATGCTAGCCAAACTCAGATGAATACCATAGTGTACTGTCCAGTCAGACCTAAGACAGTGAGATGAGAGTAAGAGCTATGTTTTCGGAATGATGACACTCAGAAGGAATTTTTTACTTACACTCAGTCAGGAAAGAAGCCTATACATCCTGGAAGGCACTTAATTCAAGATGTGCATGCAAACTTTGAAAAATTTTGCAGCATTGAGCTGTACCTGATTTCGATGGTATAGGACAGATCAGATGATGCAAGGGAGGGCAGGAGCTAGAAGAGAACTTGTCTACAATGTCCAGAAGTGACCAGACTTGATCCAGAGGCTAAATGCAGTATAAACTTGGTGCTGTAGGCAAAGAAATGTGCCCCATGAACAGACATCAGACCAGGTTATGAATGCCTCACACACAGGAAAAGTCTTTAGACAAAATAATCCCATCAATTACAAAACAATACAAAGATTTGCCCTCCAACCCTTTAGAAGAAGCAGGCATATTTTATGTAGTTAGTTTTAAATATCACTGCAACTATGATACCCTAAATCACAGGAGTACAGGCTCAACAGTCTATTGTAAGCCTTCACCTAGATTTTTATTAACTAAGAAAAAGAATATTCTTGAATCCTCCAGAGAACATCTTCTTTGCTGTTCCAGTTAAGACAACTTTTTGTAACATGTGCTGCAAGTCACTCACATATGAAACTTGTAGAGAAGCTGAGAGCAAGGTAAAAAAGTTACAACATTCTTGCAAAGGGTGCATTTAAGATCTCTTCTGCAGCAGAAGCTGTAAGTGTAAACATTAGGTTAGGTTCTGATTTCTGATCAATGGATTGTGGAATTTAAACTATGGTACATTCAAATCTTCTGTAGAGAGAGAAAGGGGATAAAGACATAAGTAATCACTTTTGATTGCACATTCTCGTCTTCACTTTTGGCTTCATTTCTTACATCCATGATGTTTAAGAGATTACATTGTTCATGTATCTTTCAATAGTCCACTAATAAATTTTAACTCACTGATCAATCTCACTGAGTAGTTAACGTTTCCAGGATTTTATACTCCTTTAGTTTTTGTCGATATTGGCATCTGGCTAGATGAAAGCAATCCAGAAATTGTTCTTGCTATCTGCTAGAACTGTGCTTGGCAGCAGCTGGTGACATGTCAGCACAAGTGTGCTGGCTGGCTAATGAGCATGGATGTCATTTATCACTACCTACAGGCATCATCAATGACAGAACAGAAACTGTCTATAAAGGAAACAGGACAGGAACCAGATTTATGTAGGAAATGAGTTTTAATTAATTCTTCTGCTTATTGAACACCTTGTTTTATGGGACATTGAAATCCTTGTGGTGTGTCCTGTCTTCTGAGCACTAGTCAGAAAAAGAGAAATACACAAAATGTTGAGATAGGGATTGCAAATGTGATTTTGTGATTCCTGGCTCTAGTGACCAATTTCTGAACGGTGGGCCTATGCCTCTGTTCTGTTTAAAGTACCCTCAGTCAAAGATTTCCTCCCATGTGATCCCATGCTATATCTCAGAAAGAAAAGGGACAAAGTTACACCTTAGCTGGTGAATCAAACATGCCTTCAACCTGAAGCCAAACTGCATTTATACCACAAAATACTATCCTCCTTAACAGGATGGCTGCATCCAAACTGAGTTTTGGGGCAGCAGGGAACTCTTTACCAGTATGTGTCAGTGTATTGTAACAGCATAGTCAGGAGTGCACAGTTCTCTGCAGGACAGGAATTCTTTTAGTGGAGGTCTCCTTATAAAGTTCAGGGTACCATCAGAGCAAGCAAGCACCAGTCATACCACCACCACTTACTCAGCCTACAGAACATCAAACAAACAAATGGTCTATTTGGATTTTTTCTAGAAAGTCTTCACATCTTCTCTGTGGAAATTCAAAATGTGCAAGTCCAGTGTGGGAAGGATGTACATATTATCTGTTTATTTTCATGGATGGACCAGAAGATATTTGGGTAATTGAAAGTAACTTCTCTCACTTCATTTGCCCTTTGTTGTTGTTGTTGTTGCTTTTTGTTTTGTTGGTTTTTTGTTGGTTTTTTTTTGTCCTCTGTGTGCCTGAACATTCATTTTGCACACAGTGAGTAACATCACTTTGATTTTTCTTAGGAAGAAAAGTATATCTCTACCATCACATGAAGAAGCTTTTGACCTTTGCCCAGGCAGGTCCAGCAAACAGACAATGGTTTAATAATCCAGAGTGCCCCATAATCCTTGCTGAGGAGCAAACCCAAATGCCCTAACAGCTAGTCAGGGCTGATGCCCAGAATCATTACAAGGTCAGCTTAAAAACCAGCCACAGATCAACGAGCAGACACTAATTCCTGAGGGGCCAAGCGAAGGCTCCAGTTAGAAGCATTATTCCATGGAATCCTGGCTGTGTGCCATGAAAAATATAAGACACTGCTAGAAGCCAGAGCAGTCTCTGAAAGGGATAGCACAGTTTTGATTTACATCAGCCCTGGGCTTAGGCAAGCAACCCAGTTAAAGCATTGTTAGCACTTCAGCAAAGGCTCGAACAAAGCTGCTTTGTACAGAAAAGAGGCACAGGGCACCCAGTCCCTCAGAGGAGTCATTTGAACCCACAATTTAATTCGGAAAAGCCAACACTGGAAACACTCAACCTGACTGTCAGAGGGATAGTCTAACCCCTGCCCTCCCTTCTCACCTGGGAAGCAGGGAAAGTGAAACAAGTTACAAGATGACATTTCACACTTCATTATTTTCCATGTGCTTGCATCTGACACAGTAAGACCCAAATGCATGCCTAAGATCTTCAGGCACAACTGCAATGTAAATAATTAGCATAACAATGCAGATTACAGACAGTGCTTTAGGCTGTAGTCAGCTTATACAGTAAATGTGAATTTTTCGTAAGATCATAACAATTGTGTATGTTTATAACATCCTTTCCTCTTTTTTTTTTCTGAAAAGGTATGAACATCTCATTTTCAATCATCATCACTTTTTGAAGGATTTTATACTACCTCTAGTCATGACTCATAAGAGTGGGAAACAAATTACTCCTCCTCCAAGTATAAACAGTGATGGTTCAAAATGCCTTTGGTTTCTGTCTTCTGAGCTGTCTGATTCTCAATCAATTGGGGGATATAAGAACATATTTACTGTGAAGAATAACAGATGTTTTCATCTTAAGTAAAATTTAAACTCAGCATCAATCTCCCAGAGAGAAATGAGATAACACAGGATCCCTTTCAGTCTTTTAAATATGCTGAACTAAATCCTGAATAAAACAGCTCAGAGCTGAGACTTGGATATACTGTGCCAGTTTAACTAAATTCATTTCACTGTTGTTAAGAAAACTTTCCTATCTGACCATTCAGGACCACTCTGGGAGTCACACCTGCACCACCCCAAACTTTCACTGTTAGGACTGAAGCTTCTTCAGAATCCGAGAACAGTCCAATTTCATATTCCTGAAGTATTACAGTTGGGAATTTTGAAGAAAGGGCTATAAGAGACAAAATCATCTGACCCCAAAAACTTCCCTCAAAGCTTACTTTCTGGGTTCTTGTCTAGCAGTTTTCTACTTTACAGCACTTTGTGAAAACACCCTATAAATATTCCTATTCCTACTGCCAGGGCAACAGGGGCATAAACTGACAAAGATTACCTGGACAAGACTTTCTGCTCTAGGATAAATTTTGCATGGCTCACACAGCACAAACAGAAACAGCAGCAGGGTGGGGGGTGGGGAAGGCGTGGAAGTGAAGAGCAAAGGTCCGGGTACCACGTTCCCCGAGCCAGCTGAGGAAGCAGCAAACCTTGGTGTGGAAAGTCAGACTCTGGAGATCTATTCTCTGAGCTTTGTTCAGCACTTGGACCCTGAGTGTAACATTCCTTCCTCGCTTTTCTTCCAGTTCGCTTCTGTGCAACCTGTGATCTCTTCAGTCTGGGGCAGTCTCTCCTGAGGGCTCCTACAAGCTAAGCCAATGCTCCTCCAGGTGAGGAAAGCTGCTCCACTTCCCATGTGGACAAGCCTCCCACTCGGACAAGCCTTGATTCAGCAAGTGTCCTGACTAACCCAAGACATTTTGTCCAAAATAACAGAATTAAGAAGGTGTGTTGGGACCTTTCAGGCACTGGATTTAATCACAAAACCATGTTGTTGTTGAAATCTGACAGGTTTCACTGAGAGCTGTATAAGTTTTGTGACTGCTCCTCTTCCAATGCAGTACTGAGCTTAAGCCAGTGTTCAATAAACCTGTGAGGAAAGGCCTTTCCTGAATTAAAGCTGGCAGCACACTGCTGATGTCCCCAAACTGTTTCCTTCCTTGTGGGGCTGGGCAGGTCTCCCGCAGTCTTCTGCTTGGCTGACCCAACTCCCTGGAGCACTTTACCACTACTACCTTCTGGTGATGGATGGCTAACAATAGACTCAAAGCAGGTGTTCTGAGCACCAGATGTACTGAGTTGAAACAGTGAGTCAGTCGATGCAGAAAGCATCATGAGGGCCTACACACAAAGACTTTTCCTACAGGCCCATGGGAGCAGCAGCAGCAGCAATATATATTTCCTGGCCAGCAGCATGGTGCTCATCCAGCAAAAAGCAGTGTCCTCTGCTTCTTCTGAGACCCCAGCACCTGGTAGAACAAATACAGCTCCAGAAAGAGAAAGTAGGCATCCGCCCAGGTTTCTGGCTGTGGGACATGGGAAGGGATATTCCCAGAGGCAGCTAGCAAGAAAGTCTGTGGGAGGTCTAACCAGACTGATAAACTGCTCTGCTTAGTGGTTGAACTGCAGGAGGAGGTGAGCAGACTAAGAAGTATTCAAGAGTCTGAGAGGGAGATTGATCAATGGAGCCGTACTCTGACATCTATGATGTGTAGTGTTTACCTCAATCCCCACAGTAATGGGAGGAGTCTTGGGAAGAAACAGGCAAGTCCAGAATATCAATGCCTTACTCTTGGACTGGTGATTCTGCTAAAACTTTGGGCTTTTAAACCATGGAAGAGCCTTAGAGACAAAAGGTATGTTGGGGCCTGATGGGATCCACCTGTCCTGATGGGGAAAAGATGTTTTGGGTGTAAGGTGGTGGGCCTGATCAAGAAAGCTTGAAACTAGAATAAATGAGGGAAGGGGATGCTAACAGGATTGCAATAGGTAAGCCAAGAGTTGGCATGGCATTATCTGAGGGCAGAAATATTAGTGAGAACATTTACACTGTTCATAGGATCACAAAGGGCTTGGGAGAATGTCAGAAATTCTGGCACACCAACACATACAGTGTGAGAAAAAAACAGGATGAAATGGTCAGTTCTGAGAGCAATATCACTGGTGTTAGTGAGACTGGATGGAATGAGTGCCATAGTTGGAGTCCTGGGATGGAGGATAACAGGTTGTTCAGGAGGGATAGGCAGGGCAGGTGAGTTGGAGGTATCGCTCTATATGTAAAATTTGATTGCACAGTTAGTGATGATGTGGTAGAGAGGATTAGAAGAGTGGAAAACAAAGGAGATGTTGTAGTGCCTGTCTACTACTCATACCCCAGCCAGGACAGGTTAACTCACTGATGAGTTATTCCATAAGCAACTAGGAGAAATTCCTGGAACAGTAGCCCTTGTCCTTACAAAAGATTTCAATTTACCATCAACTGGAAATACCATGCTGCTGTGATGAACAGGTCTTGGAAATTCTTGAAGTTTTTAGGAGATCATTTCTTGTCACAAGTACTCAGTAAGCCAACTAGGAAAGATGCCCACTGGATTTTCTATTTGTGAATAGAGAAGGACTCATGAGGGTTGTGGTGGTAGGTGGCTGTCTTGACCACAATAATAATAAAAGAGTTGAGTTGAAAATTTTCTTTGCAATGAGAAAAAGACCATCAGAGTAGTTATCCTGGACTTCAGGAGATCAAACTTTAAGCTACTCAGAGCATTATTTAGCAGAGTATGTTGCTTTTGAGAACCTAGGAGTCCATGAGTGATGGTCAGTCTTTAGGAACCACCTTTTTAGTAACACAAGAGTAGTCAATTCCTCTGTGTTGTAACTCAAGAAAGAGGGGTAGAAGACCAGCTTGGCTGAACAAGGAACTCCTCATGGAGCTCAAGAGGAAAAAGGAATTGTACCATCTCTGGAAGCAAGGTCAAGCTTTGCAGGAAAATTGCAGACTTGTAGTTTGTATATGCAGGGAAAATTTGTCAGGAAGTGGAACTAGATGATTGTTGTAGGCCCTTCCAACTGAAATATCTGATTTTATTTTGCAAAAATACCCAGGAAAGCAGAGAATGTCAAACCTCCTGGCCATGTCAGGCACCTATCTGGACCACGACAAATGTCCTTGTGTCTAACAAGACCTCCTGACTTCTAGTCAAGAGTTGTTTACCTGTGACATGCCTCACTGTTTATTCTCTTTGCCACCCTCCAGGCAGTGAGCAGGGATAATGTCACTCAACTCATGTAACCAGCAGCCAGGATGCAAGCGGCTGGCTGAACACCCACACTGACAAAATGATTTGTCCATACCATTTAGCAAATAAATTAATCCAGCAAACAAACAAGACAGGTTCATTCCTGCAGAAGGAACACATCAGCCCTGGAAGAGACTAATTTGCCAGTAACATTACTTCTCAAGCCCACCACTCCAAACCTACAGAAAAACTGACAATCTGCTTCAGATTCAAGGTAGGCTGAACATTTTACTCCTACTATTGTCTCAACATTTCATGTGCTTCCTAAATTTTGTATATAGATTGGGAAAAGCTGAAGGATATGGCTGAGAACTGTTGTGCTTCAGTTCAGTTGGTTTTTGCAAGTGTTTTCTGTGCTAACACCATTAAGAGCAGATATTGAGACAACACAGAGGTCCTATATTAGCAGCATTCATCTCAGAGCAGGAAATTCAACCTTATGCTGTTTTGGTGACCCATACACACTTACTCCTAGCAGGGAACAAAACCTAAAATGACCACCACTCCAAAGCAAGCTGATAGAGCATTGGGCAGTTGGCAATCCTGAATCACCAGGGTTTGCAAGGACTACACCAATTTTTATTTCAGAATTACTGTGAGCAAGAGGCCGATTTGTGACCTATTCTTCCTTTCCTTTCACAAATAATTCCAGCTACTATTCTGCACAGCAACTGTGCATCAATCTTAGTCTGCCTTTTCCACTCTGAAATCTCTTTGCCTTTGGTTATTGGTGCTCTGCAGCTAGGACTGCTTTCACATACACACAGTCTAGGCTAGGATGGTCTCCATCACTAATGCAAATCTTCCTGTTTTCAGCATCTCTTCCTGGGTATGCCTAGGTGTTGCTAGGAAGAGAATGGTCAAAATTTGGACACAAGACTTCAGCACAAGGTGATCATGTTGCTTTGCTACAGTGAGCTACTAGCTGGTTTGGCTCCATAATTCTGTATTCCCAGTGAACCTGGGAAATAAACAGCTTTGCAATCAATGTGGAGCAAGTCAGCAAGACAAGGCAGCACAGTTCCCAATGCAATATACTGGCTGCAGTAGGGGATTTACTCTCATCAGTCACAGCTTGGGTTTCTGTCACCACAGGCTGCTCAAAACAGTGGTGTGAAGAGGCATGTGAACATCAACAGGTCCGAGCGGGTGCACACATCGTCTTCAGTGGCTTGGAAAATTTCTGTGGCTCTGTGCACAGTATGAGGATTTGCAAGGAATTTGGGGACTGATGTGCTCCTGAAAATCTTGTCAGTTCCACTGAGGGATTGGTTACATAATTCAGATAAATGCCAAGCTCCCTTCTCTGTATTTTCAGGATTAAGTGTGTCTGTTCAGTCACAACAATTTTTTCTGTATTTTTACTTCAAGCTAACTGTTTCAAGTAAGAAATCACTTGCTATCAAAGCAAAAAATCTTATTCTATCAGTGAAAGTAGTATTTAATTTTTCCACATTCCAAAAGTTTTCCCTTTTTTATGGCTTTAAAATTTCCCATCTTTGAGGGGAAATATTTCACACAATATTAGAAGGAACACTAGTGATTTCCTAACTGCACTTAACCATGCTAGGGAAAGATGAAAATTTTGATCACCCAAAACTGTACTTCTTGTGAGGCAGGGTGGGGATACTCTGTTGTAGATTAAGTATCTGGGAGGACAATAGATAAATAACTAGTACACCTTTATTGCAGTCACTGTGCAGTTACAGAAAGTATCACAGCTCCTTTTGTAAAACCAGAGTGCAAAAATGTCTGTGAATGACACATTCTGGACAGTTTTCAGCATGAAAAACTAACATCTCTGGTTTGCGGAGTCTCCCTGGAGACTCTGATGGAAGTGCCCATCCCAGATGGCATTCCCATGTGCCATGGACATGCTGCCCCTGGCCCTCAGCCACAGGAAAATGAACTTTGCTGCTGTGCAGCTATATGAATTTGCCCTTACTTAAAAGTGCAACAAAAAGTTCTCATGGCAACATGCATTCTGTTTGATAGTAGAAATTATGCATGGAGTCGTTTTCTTGGAAGAAAATCATATAATAGGTCAAATGACTGAACTAATGGAACCTCTCTATGGATGGGTTCTGCATGACACACTGTGCCCTCATCAGAGACAAACAGTGACACACAGGTAGGGGCTCCCAGTATCTGAAGGGACACAGTGCTAGCCCTCATAAACAAGCATTTAAATTATACTTCAATTATACTTCACAGCACCTGAATGCTTTTCTGACTGAGATCATAATGAAGCAGCACCTCCTGGAGCATAACAACATCCCAGTCCACACATTTTCAGCACATTCCTTATGGGCACATCAGGCTGCTGTAGTACTGGTTAACTAGAAGCTCAGCCCTGAGACCTCACCAAGAAGGCAATTCTCTTCCTAGAGAGGTCAGCTTCTACCTCCACACCTTCCCTGCTATGGCAAAACAAACTCCAAATTAATAGATAAAAATAATGTATTTTTAAAAAAGTATGACTAATGTTTTCAGGATTTTTTTTAAAGTATCTTTGGAAACCATGAGAAAGTTGCCTTGGCAACATTGTTTTCCATTCCTCTTTTGCTCACTGTTTTCTTGTGTGCCTATTGCTCTGGCTTACATTTTCTGACAGTACACACAATAAATGCAGCTCTGGGAAGAAAATCAGTGTTCAGCCAAATAAAGGTCTTTCTTCCCTCTCACACCAACAGGATGGAACAGTCTCATCTATGATTAACAGCAGTCAATTATAAAAACTAATTTAGAAATTTTCAGGACTGAAAAGACTTATTATTCATTAAAAATTTCTTTCAATATCTTTTGTAGGACATACAACTCAGATAACGTGGGAGGGGCAAGTACTGCTCTGAGCCTTTTTTCAGCTGAATATGTGCCCAAAAGGAGCTATTACCTCCATGTAAATGCCAATTTTCATTAAGCAAAAAAAAGTAATGTAGCAGCTACAAGGTAACTGGAATGTAATTCAGGTTGACAGCTTTGAGATCCCTTTCCTTTGGTTAGATTTCATTGAATTTGGCAAATGGATTCAAGAGATGGGAGCTTACAAGCAGTGAGATGAACAGGAAAAAGACCTGTATGTCCTTTATCTTCCCCCCAACAAAAACTATACTAAAAATGTAAAGCAGTGTTTAGAAAGACCAAACATCCTGCTCAAATTTTTTGAACTTTATGTGTCATGAAAAAGTGGTATTATCATCTATAAAAGCAAAAAATAAAACTTAAATGTAACTGTTGTAGTTCTCAAATTAAAACCCAGTCTCTGCACAGTGTTGTCTTCTCCATTACACTTCATGGAATGCATTGACTTCCACCTAGTTCAAAATTAGCATTTGTGGCCACAACACTATATCATTACATTTTAGTGTAGTATATTTTAGCTGAAAGTTCCGCTTCATCTTCTTCCAAACATCTCTCAACTGTAAGCTTATAATCCACTCACCCAGCAAGGCGAGGTGCAGAAGAGCTTCAAGAGCACAGATCTCAGCATCACGAATGCATGTGTCCCTTCCATGACTTTAGTCAAACCACCTGAACTTCACAATTTGGAGGCAAACTATTTGCACAAAGCTTATAGCTGCTCAGATGCTCTGTGCTAATATGTGACCTGGCAGTTGAAATGCCTGCCAGATTCGTATCTTTCCAAGTCAGGAGGTGGATTCTCCCCTTGAGAAGGATGTAGCCCACATTTAGGAGTTCAAAAACATTTATTGCTCTCTGTAACTAGTCACCAAGAGGCAACTGACAGCGTGTTGACATAATTTTGCCAGAATTAAAACCTTTAGATTTTCTGAGAAAATACTTAAAACCTTAGTTATTGCTTAGAGATTAACCATACTGCCAAATATCCCAGGGTTTCATATATCTAAAACTCTATTTTATACAAAGTTTAAGGTGTTGAGTTTCTTTGCCTTGAAAGTTTCCAATACCTTCATGTGACCTTGCCTCAGGGAAAGAAAAAGAAACAGAAAGTTAACTCAAAACAGTCTCAGTCAGCACAGATATGTTCATTTCCCTGCTTCCCTTAACATTGACATATGTGGCAAAGTTCTCCATCAGAGCAAATAGAGTCATCACAGGATCTCATTTGTAGTGTATGGCTCCAGACTTACTGTAGTAGCTATCAAGAGTAGATCATCTGACTGTTTCTGCCTAAAGAGAGAAAGCTTGTGCTTTTCTTGTGATGGACTTTACTGTTACAGCAGCAAGTTGCAGTCTAAGGTGGTGAAAGACTGCTGGAGGTCTGTAGCCCAGCTCCCACTTGAGACCAGCAACACTTCTCTTGCATTACTTGGGTCCCATCGACTACTTAAAGAGAAATTTCCCTCAGAGATCAAGACAGCCCATACACTTAGGTTAAACTCTGACAACGCTAAGGCCAACAGAATATCAATTTGCCTTCAAGAGAGGCAGGATTTTGCATATTATAGGGCATATCTAGGACAGGTCAAACTAGCAAGACAGGATCTTAGTCAGACCAACAACAAGAATGAGATGGAGGGACAGCGACCATAAGGATGCACATCCAGGTGAACAAGAGCAAATCCAGAACATGATGAATAGGATGTGTGAAATGTGGAATAAGAAAAAAAGTGGTGCTGGACAGAAAAATGCATGGACCCTGATGCCTGGTTTCACATCAGCGTTGCTGTGCCTCACCCTCTGACAACCCCTGAGGGACACCAGCATTGACAGCTTTTAAAAAGAGAACTTGCAACAACATATCACCCCCATTTTCCAGACAGTGTAGATGATGATCATCCTGAGAAATTACTGTTAATCAATAGACCTCCCAGCACTCATTTCTCCTACTGGAGTATGGATGTTCCATTCCCAAGTGCCATTGGGCTGATGTTACCAGAAGACTTGTGAACACACTTAAAATTTCTACCTCACCCCTCCTGCTGCTCAGATTAATTGGCACTTTTGGGGTTGGTTGCCAGAAGAGTTTTGTTGTCCCTGCTTCACTGTTAGCACTGCCTTCCTTACACTTTCAAATTACAACTCGATTACACTTGCGAATTACAACTCAAAAATGGTATAAACACATCTTGAGCAACAGTGGTGGTTTAGCTTTCAATTAACATTCCCCACTACCCCAAAGCTGGCAGGGAGTTTGCAGTGTGTCTTTGGTCTTTGGAGTGAGACTCTGTGTTTTATTTGCAAAATATCTGTGGACACTTCTGGTTGACTTTGCAAAGCTCGAGTAGATGTGAATGTCTCAGAAGCTATTCAGCCCACTGAGGAACCCCATGGGTCACAAATGAAACAGGCATAGTGGGACATCGGGGCACCTACCTTGGCACGGTCAAGTATTAAGTGATTTGCGCTGAAAAATTGAGTCTTCAGTTAAATGTTGTTTTGCAGAAAAAGGTCTGGCTTCCAGCTAAACAAATCAAGTCTTCAGCCAAAGCCAAAGTCTGATATCTGAAAGCTAAATGGATAATCAAAAATTGGTAATAAATTATCGAGACTTGTTTTGGACAGATTGTACTATGACTTCATATTAAACCAACACCTTCCGAAACCCAAGAGGAAGGCAATTTGAAGGGCTTGTCCACTCAGAGTATAACAGGTTATGATATTTTATACCTCCTCATCAGGTTTTTCTGCTTGAACAGGGCTTCCAGTTCCAGTTGTATCCACTCAGGAACCTTACATGAGAAAGTAGTATCCTATGTGGTGAGGCTTTTCATACGTTCAAAGGCATCCACATGATCTACCATGCACTTCTTTCCACTTTCTTCCTCGGAAGGTGCAGACACCTTTTTTGGTCCCTGACAATCATCATGGCACTGGGAGACTCCTCTTTTACTCATCAGCAAATCAACTTTATCACCAGCCTTGTGGAGATCCATTATTTTTTTTGCACTTTTACCTTAAGATCTTTAGTGACTTCAGTGACAACACTATCGGAGGTTTGAAAAGTCCTCCCTGACAGCATCTGCAGGACTGGAAAACTTGTGTGTTCACAAGCAGAACCAGAGTCTGAAGAAAGCTGAGAACCCATCACACTGTCATGGATGTTTCCAGAATTAACAGAGGTGTCGGACACTTTCCCATAGACATTTCTGTTCCTACTCCCCTTCAGGACTCATTAATTCTAGTCCTTTAAGAATCAAATTATAAAAGTGCCCAAAAGCACTGAAAAATACATGTATATGGAGTACTTCCCCCCCCCCCCATTTCTCCACCGTTCCCAGGAACACAATATTAAACAGAGGGTGTGAAAATGAGATTGGGCTGCTCACTTGAGGAACCAAGAGCCACAATCATTTGTAGACTGTCCTTTACAAATTAGAAGTTGTCATTGTGTGTCTCAGTCAGTTCAGATCTGCTTGCCCTGAAGTGTGAACACGCATTTCAATTAATTTCCCAGCTTGTGCAGCAGATAAAGACCCTAAATCAAGGCAAATGACTCTAAGCTCTTGGTATTGAATGTCTTTGCAACTTGATGGACTATAGCAAGAACTGGACTGACTTGGGAATATATCTAGAACAAAAAATAAGCTTTCATTTGATGGGATTTATTATTCCATTCAGGTTTTTTTTCAATTTAGGTTGAAAAATTATTTATTAGCTATGCAGTCATTTAGTCACTGTCATCGGGAACTGAGACAACTTAAGGCTTCTTAAAAATCACATTTACCTTTTGTAAGCTTAATTCTACATCCTCTGATATCAGTGTTGCTCACTGTGATGTAAGAGGACATTTCATTGACTTGTTACTTCTCCTGCAGGGAGAGAGCAGTCCCAACCTATGCAAGTACCATGTTGACAGGAAAGACTGGTCACTGGCTCATTAAGCAGCCCATTACTGAAAAAAAAAAAAGGTGTTTCCTTGCCTCCACTGCCTTCACAGCAGCATGGTTTAGTCACAGCCCCTACCACTCATTAGAACAGCAAAAAATCCCAGGACACTACAGAATTACAGAATGGGTCGGGCTGGAAGGGACAACAGTGGGTCATCTGGTCCAATCTCCCTTCTCAAGGGTCATCCCAGAGCACACGGCACAGGACTGTGTCCAGATGGTTCTGGAATATCTCCAGTGAGGGAGACTCCACAACCTCTCTGGGCAACCTGTTCCAGTGTGCGGTCACTGCACAGTAAAATTCTTCCTCGTGTTCAAGTGAAACTATCAGTAAGGCAAAAATTCCCACTGGATAGCACAACAGATGCTGTAGGTTAACTTCCAGGACCACATTTTCAACCTTTCTAGCAAAGCAGTTCAAATTTTGTACTTTCAAGCGCCTACAGCTCATTCTGTTAGAACAAGGTAAAAACGGAGAAAAGGTATGAATCAATCAAATAATGTTTTATTTTGCAATATTTGAAACATATCCAGCTTAAACAGAAATGCAGGATCAAGCAGTAAGCTTTCTCTCTGTTTTACACTAATATTAATGAAATCACTAACATTTCTCATTCGCTGTTAGAGAATTGACTTCAAATTTCGCCAAGGAGCAACACCTTGTCTAGATCATTGGATCCTAAAACTTTGTATGCAGGGTGTTTGGCTACACAATTGGACACTTTGAGCTAAACCTTACTGTCAGTTTTGGTGCTAACCTGTTTCAGAACCAGTCTGAAATTCAATAGCTGCAGAAAAAGAATAAGAACTTCCGGAGAAGGCAACACTCAGCACCCTATCCACAGTGGTGGACAAGCAGCACATGGTTTGGAAAAGCATTGCAGGCTGCACTTTAGCATTCCATGAAGAGGCAGAAGAGACATCCAATAGCTGCACAAAGGGCAGTTACAGCACAAGGAGCCACACTCTTGGAATACAATGCAACAGGGAGCAACAGTGGAAAGCTGCAGCCCAGAAGGTTCAGGCTGGGCCTTCGTGGTAATGTCTTCCCTGGGATCTGGGTCACCAGAGAGATTGGATATGGAGAATCTCCACCCCTGGACATTTTGTTGCCGAGTTGTGACAAAGCTGCAGCCAACTCGATCTAGTGCTGGTGACAGGAGGTTAGATTATGGATCTCCAGCAGTCCTTCCCTCCAACACTGCTGGGAATGCATAAAGCATGGCAAAAATGCCTTTCCTTTGCACCTCACACACCATCCAGCAACCTGCAATTTCAGCACATCCTGAGTCACGGGGTCTCTATGTATGCTATTACTACACCCTGAACACCGTGAGGTAATCAGAGATGGCAAACTCAAAATAAACCAAGTTAATTCAAAATTACACTATAGGGAAAAAAACCCCACCGGTTCAAAGACTAGAGAGGGCTGTTGGGAATTGGGAGCAAGTTTCCAAAATAATTTTAAACAATGAGATTTTGTGCTTCTTAAAGGCTTTTCTAAAAGAAGTAGATGCTTTGTTTAATTGGAAATAGGAAAGCAACAAAGCTCACCCTTAAATATATTTAAAAGCTTTGTAAATGGATTATCTGAGCACAGCAGGCATCATGCTTTTGGTAAGTGCAAGATGATATAAGCCTCAGGGAACTTTTGAAGATAGTTCATTCAATAATTCATTCACTTCCTTCTAATACTGTGTTGAAGAAATGTTTAAACACTGGCTCTGCTTTAATAAATGAATGATCACTCAAAATGTGGTTTCCTCACAGGATTAATTCAATTTGTCATCTTCCTCTAAGTAACTCTTTACAAGGCAATATCAGGAAAAAGGCTCAGGAGCAAAGGACCATGCATTCACCGTGAGATAACTTATTACCACACTAACACTAGTTCTTTCTGACATACAGATACTGAAGTGCAGATATTGCAGACAGTGACACATTTTCATGTTTTGGCACAACATCTGAAGCTCTCTTCTAGACCTGATTATTTGGTACAGGCTGCTTCCTGCATAGGAGGGAAGGCTTTCAAAAAGCTTTCGTGATTTTATTTTGGGAACTGCTTGAGAGATCCTAGGCAAAATTCAAGAGAATTATATTGGCTGCAGGAACACAGGAATTTGAGTACATGACACTCCATTGTGTCCCACATTCCTGCTCTGGGAAATGGTGTGGTGTGTACATAAGAGCTGGAGAAGGGTATGTGCAAATGTCCTGCAAAATACTATAAAAAAGATAAGACTGATACTTAGCAAGTAAAGTATTTCCAGAATATCTCTCAAGAGTGCCAAAACCAAAAAAAAATTCACAACAAAAGCCTACTTTGATCCCTTTGAAATGACAAAAGAAATTAAATAAACCAATCTAGATTATTCAATAATTTGAAAGTCTTTCTTTATGGGGAACAAGCTCCAATTTTCAAGCATATTAGAGAAGTGCTCATTTTATACAGCAAGGCTCAAAATCTGGGATTTTATTTGGGATTAACTGTTTTGAAAAAGTTGTTCTGTTGATCATTTGTTTAATTGTTGCCAAAAAGCAGCACTTAAAAGAAACCTCTAAGACTCAAATTTGTGAGTTTTAGAAATCAGGCATTCTTTAATCTGCACCAGGTGCACTGGTCACCATTTCACCAAAATGCACATTGAGGTGTCTTCACTCAGCTCATATATTAGCATTACACGATTATTCATTTTTCATTCCCCCCATTCCTAGTACCTATTCACGACATTTCCCAACACTTATTAGCATATATACATATCCTCATAAGGTCTCTGAGGGTCTTCATCGAGGGTCCTCGGTGGTCTTCTCTGTCTGGAGCCACCAAAGTTCTAAGTGACCACCCTGTGAACTTCTTCAAGACAATGTACCCGGTTACAGAGTAACTGGGTTTTACCTGGCTGACTGCCTCAGTTCCCCCCCTGCCAGATCATTGTTCCTTTAAATCACTTGGCTCAGCTATATGTAGTTTCTATGTTGCAAATACTATCAGTTCTTACTACACCTCTAAACCCTGATGTCACTCCCCCCTTTTTCTTGAGACTTGGTCATTAGGAGCAAAGTCTCAGTATTTACAGTATATTTTAAACCATAAGCATCTCCAATAACTAGAGCATTGAATCATAATGCAAGTTATACAAATGCAAATGATAACTACAATTACCACATACAGTTGTTTTAGCCAATTCCAGTTTAGTAGCCATGAAGTGAGTTTGTTCCAAATATTTTCAAATCCCAAAGAGATATTATCAAGGGTTACTTGATATAAGGTTTGGGTATCTTTCTGAATTTCGTCAAGATCCATTGCAATCCTTCCATTTTGATCCACATAAGTACAACAACTGGTACTAACAACAGTGCAAACACCTCCTTCTGAGGCTAGCAAACCACCAAGGACCATTCTGTTCTGTAGAACTACATGAGACAAACCATGGACTTCTTGTAAGGCTGTGATAGCATCTAAGATTTGATTTTCAATCTGTTCAATAGTGGCGGAGATATTAACAATTGCCTTTTCTGATTCACTTACTCCTAAAGAAGGAATGAGCCATCTAACAGAACGGCCATGGGATGTTCAACAAGGGGATTATTAGATCTTTTTATTCTCTTTATATAAGTTCTTACCCATCCGCCTTGTTCATTAATCCAATCGAGTATCGTTATATTTGGGACTAAGGCTCCAAGAGCACAGGCCCTGTCCTTATCAAGGGGTAAACCTTTCCATGCTTCATTTTCACATACCCAATACCATTCTGAACCACGTGGAAGAGTCATTCTAAAGGGTGTTTTTACCAGTTTGTGTACAAATTCTGTAAAAATTAGTCTTGTCCTGGACTTAGTTCTTGTCCTGGACTTAGTCTTGTTCTGGACTTCGTTCTGTTACAATATGAAGGAAAAATACATTTTTTTTTTCTTTAGCTAGTCCTGTGACATTAACAACTATGAAGGGAACTGTATAGTTTTCACGGTTAGGGATTATGTTGCTTAGAGCTATGGGCATGTAACTTTTATTGGTCCATTCCCACCGATCGGATCCTGTCATTGCCAGCGTTCCTGAGACTGTGTATGTCGTATGATTCTGGGGCTTGAAAACCTCACTGAGACTTGTTTCATTCATCAGGATGAATGAAAGGCCAGCCCTCATTACTGCTGTTTGGCGTTTGAGTACAAATCCAGCAGTCGTTTTTCATAAGAATGTTGGAAATACTTTGCATCAATATTAAGTGGGTATTGCAATTCCATCCTTGAGTAGTGTAACAGGTTACCAAAATGGAAATAGCTAAGGTGAGAATTATCATTCTGTGTTCTTGCTGATTTTCGATTTTAGTGGTCCAGTCTGTTCAGCTTTCCAACCAAATGGAGCTTTCTTAACTTGAGAATAATGTATCCAAGGTCCTTTGTCCACAGCCTTAACTACTGTAAATGTGGTCAGCAAAACCTGGAAAGGTCCTTTCCACTTTGCTTGCAGAGGTTTGGAGTCCCACCACTTGATACGGACCCGATCGCTGGGCAGGAAGGGATGAGCTGGAGCATCCAATCCCACAGGTTGAGATGTCACCATGAATCTCTGGAGTTCCTGTAGGGTAGATCTTAAAGTTATCAAATGATTATTAAGACCAATTTTTCCTTTAACCACGTATATCTCCTGGAATGTGGGGAGTTTTTGATAAGGCCTATAAGTTCATAAGGGCTTAAGTTGTTGGACCCAAGTTCTCAGTAATGCAATAGGTAGGGCTTGCACCCACACCATTGAGGTTTCCTGACAAACTTAACTTATGTGCAATTTAAGGGTATAATTCATCTTTTCAACTTTACCATTTGACTGTGGTCTATAGGATGCATGCAGATCCCAAGCCATCCCTAGTGACTGACTTTGTGTACCACTGCTGCAATAAAATGTGATCCCCTATCTGACGACATTCCTAGAGGAATTCCAAACCTAGGAAAAATGTGGTTTAAGAGAACTTTCACTACTTCTCTTGCTTTATTCATGTGTCAGGGATGGGTGGTATCATGTTCTCTTTTAACCATTTTTCCCATAATTGGACAGGTGATAGGACTTGACAGTCAGCTTTGAGAGACTTAACTAACTGAAAGTCCTTTTTATCATACTTTGGGGCAATTTTAGGTAACACTACTTCCTTTTCTGGGATTAATACCAGAATGCTTTTTTTATAAAATGAAGTGGGATCTTACCTTTGTCCCAGACTGGTCCAGGGATCTGAGATCCTTCCCAAGAAAATCTAGATGCTGGCATGAAGATCCAGAGATCCCTCGGACTCACGGGAGAGCAGGCGGAGCTGTACCTTCATGGTCACCAATTCTGTTGTCTAAAAGCAGCACTTAAAAGAAACCTTTAAGACTCAATTAAGATTAGAGGATTCTTGTAAATCACAGCCTGTAAATCACTGACTGGTAAAAAGTGTTGATTCACATGTAATTAGTGACATAATGCTCCCATTTCTCAATTTCTAAGATTATTCAAGATTATAGAAATGGATATTAAGGAATAAGTGTTTTCAGTAAAGTAGTGGCCCTATTCCAAGATAATTCAGTATATGATAAGTGAATTTCCAACACCAGAAAAAAAAACATGGGTTAAGGAAATTCCTTAATAATTTTTTCAATGCCACAGAGTTTTTGGTGTGCACTAAGGAAAGCTCCCAGAAGTCTCAATGTCAGGTTAGGACACAACACTTTGGTGAAAAGACACCATTCTCCTATTGTTTTTGTCTGTCCTTTCTAACACCTGAATTCAGAGGGGTGATCCAAGGACAACAGATTCCACAACAGTTTGCTTTGCTGAGTTTGGCATACCATTAATTAAAAATAAATATCATTCAAATAAATTCAGTGGTTAGAACTGTGCACACAAAAGCAAGAAATCCAATCATTAAGGCCACATTATCCTGTTTCTAGTGACAAATCCAAAATAAACTGGTCCTACTTTGACTTTCCCTTTTTATCCCACAGGGAAGAAATAGAGCTTTGTGGTCTGAATCAAGAGAAAGTGTAGCTTTATAGAACCATAGAACCACAGAATGATTTGGGTTGGAAGAGACTTTAATGACTGTCTAGTTCTAACCCCCCTGCCATGGGCAGGGACACCTTGCACTAGACCAGGTTGCTTACAGCCCTGTCCAAGCTGGCTGGGAACACTTCCAGGGATGGGACATCCACAGCTGCACTGGGCAGCCTGCACCAGTGCCTCACCACCCTCACAGTGAAGAATTTTCTTCCTAACATCTGATCTAAACCTTCCCTCTTCCAGTTCAAAGCCATTTCCCCTTGTCCTACTGGCCCTTGTATTTAACACAAGCAGGTACAACTTAACCTCTTCTCCTTTAGCTCAGGAATTTCAGCCATGCTCAGATATTCAGTGATCAGCTGCAATAACAGAAACAGAAAATCTGGACACAGTGAATGATGAATCAGCAATTGCAATGGATGCCCCTAGAAACCTGGATGCACCAGAAAAGACAGGTTGTGCGAAGTGGTCCCCACCCTTACCAGATAGAGGTATTTTCATCACAAGACAGTGGGTACTAATGTGCTTTTTCATCAGGCTAAATGTCCTTTTGCCAACAGAAACTGCTGCTGATTTCTTTTTTTTTCTTCCCCCTCCCAACCCTGTACTCTGGCAGTTTTAGTACAGTCAGAGAAACAGGCAAATCTACAGTGTTTGGCACCTTCAAAACTACCTGGCATGTCTTCTTGGAGTCAGACAGAGCTGTTGCAAGCCCAGTATTTTGTATCAGGGTAAATTTTGGTGACCCACGTTGCATTACTTTTTCCTGGAGTACACATGAGTTTCTTGAGAATTTAAAATGAAAGAAGTGCTCCTATTCCCTGTGTACGCCTCTGTCTTCTCAATCACTGTGCTAGTTCAAATCCTGGAGCACTGCATCTCTAAATGCAGTGCTCCAGATGCATTGAGGAGGGGAAAATCATATGAAACCTTCTTTCCACGATTTGGATAAAGCTATAATAATACACACTAGCAGGAAAAATCCTGTGCCAAAAGGCACAGACCAGGGAAATACTCCAGCTAGTTCATTGAAGATGTATGCTTGTGTTCAGAAACAGCAGCATGACAAAGCATCAGGCTAAATGTAATATCTGAGAGAGAAAAATCTTACAGTAACAAGACAAAGAAATCCATGCCAGCAAAATACAGCCATTAAACCATCCCCATGCGCTGCCAGGGACAGGACACAGCATCTTTCATCTCCCACTGAACTTTTCACCAGTTAGTGGAAGGAAAACCTCCCTGGTTGAAGAAAGAGCATGGCTTCTGTCTTCCACTGGCAGCCCAAGACATCTCGCCCGCCGAGCTTCCCTCCAGCAGAGGGGAGTGCAGCCTGTACAGCAGGAGCTGTCAGAAACTCTAGGAAAAGGGCTTGACATTTTTCACCAAGCCTGTAAGGATGATTTCATCTTGCACAAATATCAGTTGAAATCACTGTATTCCTTCTCATTTAACTCAGACCTGTAGGAAAAGTAGTCTGAGGTTAACCGGCATTCCAGAGGTAATGAAGTTTGGAGAGAGGCTGGTGATAAATGAGAATATTGCTACAGATCAGTTCCCTGCTTACAAGGATTTACAAAGAACTGGTCACATATTTTGTTTACAGTGACAAGTGAATACTTGGAAAATGTGTTTGCAAACTTGTTTGCTGGGTCAGACCCACAGTTCAAGCTATCTCTGCCCATTTTACTTTTCTACGTAGTATCTGCTCTCTACTCTTTCACTTACGCAAATGTGTAAGTTAGTTAACAAATGCGTTAGTGAGTTTTTATTGTGAACTGTAATGGATTCACCTTTTCCTCTTGATACTGCTAAGCATGTTCCAGGACATTTTCACTTCCTCTAAAAAGACACTATACAGCAAAATACACCTTAACATCCAGCCTTTTGGTATAAGCAGGTAAGCCCATTTGTCACAGTATAGCCTTCTGAGGGAGTAATAATCCACATCACTGTGGTTGAGGTCACTGCTAAAAGTTTTGCAGGAAAAAAGCCAGACAAAACTGAGAGAGTCAGGCACAAAGACTGCACACTTGCATGATTTTTCTTGCAATTTTCATTTCAAAAATTGATTTTCAAAATACATTTGCTTTAGTATTGAGCTGTATTATCTCGTTATTGCCCTTTCAAGTTCACATTTGCCCATATCAATCACCATAATTGCTGTGCTGCAAAGAAAGTCTATGAGAATTATGTCTGCAAAGATTTTACAAGTCAGTGCTAGAAAGAGCCCAGATCATTAACAAAGTGTAAGAGTAGTCCAAAATCCAAATGTGTGATTGTCTTTGTCCTTGGGTACATTTCAGCTGTTAACTTCAAAGGGGAACTGAGGAATCCTTTCCTTTGTGCTAGTGAGATTGCACTCTCATTTAAAGTCTTTTTTCTAACTACTACACAGCATCATGATTGGTCCTGCCCTGTCCATTTCCTGACCTGGGCTCACCTCTCTGCTTCACTTATTCAGTATAGACTGAGTAAATCAGTTTGTTCCCAAGGGAATGCAGTGTCAGCAGATTTTGACACCAGCTGTGGTAACTTCAGTTTCATTTTGCTCTGGAGAACTGGCATCTGATCAAGCATATAAATATGTTTGCCAGACTTCTTCACTGATGAAGGTAAGAGGAATTGATAGCTCTTGTAAGAAATGTATGTCAGAAAGGCAAGGATGTTATTAATATGAAGAAGTAGTGAAAGTAATAAGCCATATGGAACAGCTACCAGACAGAAATTAGAGTCCGTCAACAGAAAAGAGGAAACAGCACAATTTGTTCCTCTTTCCCCAGGCATAGGACTTGATAATAAATTACTATACCATGAAGATGAGAGATATTTAGATATTCTAAAAGTGTTAAAGCTTTCTTATATCTAGAGCATCTTTTAAGTTAAATTTCCAACACAGTTTAGACCCTTGGCATCCCTCCCACTTCAAAGGACAAATAAAAAAGGTCCCAGAAATGGATCTGCAACTCTGTCCATCACTAAGTCACCACCTCCTCTGTGTATTAGATTATTTTTTAAAAATAAAACATTTATTTTGTACCATAAATGCACCTGTCTTCACCACACCACCAAGGTGATATTATTCCCAATTTACCAAATGAAAGCTGTAATAGGCGTTCGGCTCCAGACACTGAAACATGTTAGGCCTTCCCTTTCAGGTTCAAGGGGAGAAAAAACACATTTGAAGTGGCACAGACTCACATGCCTTTTCTCCTCTTATTTGATCTCTGTCTATGATACTTTGATTCACTGTCTTTTCTCAAGCCATTCCAACCTCCCTCCTATCTAGCCTGGGTAACCAAGTCTCTTCCTCTACCCATATGCTGTTTTCCCAGCTCTCTCTCCTCACCTTCACCTCAAAACCAGACCTTTCCCAGCCTATCCCCCCATCTCTATCTCCACCCTGTGCAGTATGGTCTTCCTTCCCTGGGAATCTGCCTGAAATTTGTTATCCCTGCCACCAGTATCCATGCTCATGATCAGTAATGAGACGTGCTACCTGCCACCCTAACTGACCGTGCAGTATCCAGCTTACACATCTATGGCTGTGTTTCTCAGCTGCCAGTACACAGCATACAAGAGGAAAGCAGACAGGAAAGACCCCTAAACTGCCCTGCCTGAACTACAAAGAGGAGCTTGTTTTCAGGCCAGGCTTGGACAAGCCACTATCACTGTCTGTCTTGTTCAGAAACAGGGACGAACTCTTCCCTGACAGAGTAATTTTGTGCTGTTCAGAGGCCGTTTAATCCAATCACACATCCAGAAGATGACAGGTAACCTAGAGAAACTGAGACCAAATTCCCTAAACCACAATCAGGGAAAGCCTTGCAGCAGAGATCACTAAGTAGTCTGGTTTTAGCTGCTGCCCATCCAAGGGATTAAAAGAGTAATTGCTTCCCTCAGAGGTAGGAAAGTCCCCTTTGAAAGCCCTCCCCCAGATTTTGCTTCTCCCAGACTGGAGAAGTTGCTGGAGTCCACAGTTTCAAACTCAATCCTCATTTTGAAGCAACTGGTGCTATCACTGAATGATACGGCAACTATGCAGTTCATTTGTGAGCTCACCAGCCAGCTCCATCCTTCTCCCAGTTTTCTCTTTAAACAGTCAAATAACTCAATCTCTGTATGCATCCTGGCTCATCTGCCACCCACCACGGAGAGCAGACACAGTGTGGGAGGTATTGTTAAGGAAACTTCCCAGTCTGACCATTCACGAGACTCTGGCAGTCACATTCCCAAAGCCAGAAACGTTCACTCTCGGGGCTGGAGCCCCTTCACAGTGGGCCCGGTTTAACTCCCTGCACACTCCACTCACACGCAGTCAGACCAGATTTCCTTGCTGGTTCGACACCAGGTTTCTCTTAGCAGACTCTCAGATGTCTTGTTCCATAGAACCATTTATTCACGGTGCAGTAACACAGAAACAGCCCGAGTCTCCGAGGAGGGCCCCCAGTAAAGGAACCTCTCGGCTTTTATACCCTCACAGTCTAACCTGCGGGCCAGTCTCGCTCTTCCTCCTCAGTGCTCTGCTCCTGCTCCCCTCTCCGTGTCCATCCACCTCGCTGGCATCACCTGTCTCCTTCTCTCGCTGTTCATTCACTGGCCATCACCTGTCTTCGTGCCCTTTGTTATCCCAAAAGTTGGCAGTTCACGGCCTCTTGTCTCGGGCTGCCACCCAGAGCTCAATCTGCATTTCAATCTGCATCTCAATCTGCGGTTTGCAAGCCGAGCTACCTGGCCCAGATGTATTCTTCAATAGGTGTCCCCCAGATATTCACCTAATGCTGAGCCATGGGAGTTTAGCTTGTACCAAGAAATACCACCTTTTAAAAGTCTCATAAATATACAAATGCAAAGTCGTCCATGTCAAGCAAAGGGATAAAATAAACACTGTAAGGCTTTTTTCCCCTCTCCATCAAATGGGCAAACAGCAAATGCTCACCAGGTTTTCTTTGCAAGTGAAGCAGTTCATAAATCAAATCAAAGCACTTCCCAAATCTCAGCAATAGTACGGATCATTTCTGAGTAACACATCCCATGGAGAGAGCTCTTTGCAGGGGCTGCACCAGCCAAAACAGGATTAGCAAGTGGTAGAAATAAAAAGAAACTTTCACACTTTCACTCTAACAGTGAAAGCAGTCACTGCTAGAGTAACTCAATATGTGAAAAGTGCTTTCGCTTTAAAAGATACCCAGGCTCAGGAAAAAAATATATGGGATGGGATCCCATGCCACCAAAATGCCACCACTTTTGAGGACAAGCATTGAAACTGTTAAATCACATTTCACGTTCTTGTTCCAAGTCATTCTGAGGCACATGGAAAACATTGACTGCAAGACACCTTGTACTTGGGCTCTTGAGATTATGTAGAACAAGATAGATTTATTGTCTCAAGTATACTGCAAAATCTATCACCTGTCCTTGTATGCTACATTGTCATTATTCTTTGGAGGAATTAAAATAGAGACCAACCAAAACAGAGTTAGTTCCCCATGCTTATTTCTGTAAATTCATACAGTGGCACAGCCCCTCTGTGAACAGCCTGAAAATTCATTGGCAGGAAGGAAAATACACATGGCAAAAATTACTCTTTCAGCAGATATATAGACCAGACCCATTATGCATCTGTCTGCACTATATGTGATCACATGCTGCTGGGGACAAATTCTAGGAGAGAGACACCACAAAAACACCTATTCCTTGCCATATTTACCCAGTATATTAGCTGACTGTGTAGGCCATAGGAATTATTATCCCGTTAAACCATCTTTGACAGATCAACTATGGAACAGTTTTCTAATTATTTTTTAAGCTTTCTCTCATTTAGATTTTTAGTTTGTGTAGCATGTTCTGGCAGGGAGCTCCACAGCTTTTCTATGCAATGAAGGATCCATGCCAAAGAGTCCTTTCTTCAGTTTCTTTTTAATATTCCTTTAAAAAATCTTTGACCATTTTTCAGTTATGAGAAGCAGCAGCTACTGTTTCTCTGCTCTTACTCTTATACATGTATATGAAGGATCTGATTACAGCCCTTTCAGTTGTTTTCTTCCCACTCATATTTAAATTCTTCTTAAAGAACATTCACCCATACCTTGGTTCCCAGATCCCTTCCTCCTGTTCTTTCACAGCCTCCATGATATTCTCTGAGACAGGGTGCACAAAGCTTTGTGCCATGTGCAAGTCTGATGCACATTTGGGGTTTATACAGCAGGATAACAATGTTGTCTGGTTTTCCCTGGATATCTTTCCTAATGTTATTCACACCCCATTTTCCTTTTTGACCATGCTAAGCTGCAAATTGATGTTTTCAGAATGTTATAAGCAGTCTGTCAAATTCTCAGATCCTCTTTGTAAATGGCACATGATAATTTAGAGATAAACAACATATAAGCATATCGAAGGCTCCCCCACACGCATAGATATAATTTTGCAGTTAAATAAAGTGAATTTTATTTGCAAATTCATTCTGAAGCTCCTAAGTCAGTTTGGACCATCCAGAACAGGTCTGTATCAGCAGCAAGCTTGCCATAGTCTCCTAGATCCCGTGGAAGAGATTCCACAGGCAAGTTCTCTCCATGGAGAAAATAAGAATTTATTCCTCCTTTACCTTTTAAAACATTTATTAATATGCTTTCCTACATGGCTCCATTTCTTATTTCTATGTCTCCACTAATTATTTTCTTTATTATGATTTATTACTAATGTGCTTGACAGATCCAGTCCCCTGCAACACCCATTGCCATCATCAGGTTTGCAGAACATTTCTGAGGACTCTGCAGTCTTCAGAGATTTGTTCACCAGACTAATGTAACTTCATCTAATTTTCCTCCCTCTTTACCATATAGCAAATTTAACAACCTGACAATCACTAAGATCTTTCAAAACGCTGCTCAAGTTACTAGTGTCTTTATTCCAACTTTCTTCTTAGGTAAGACATGGAAAATCTCATCAGTTCAATCATTAAAACTTCTGTCACCCAGCATCTGCCCTTCCCCGCCCACGCAGAGAAGGGAAAATTAAAAAAAAAAAAATCAAAGTTCTAAATCTAGGAGGGGAAAAAAAAATCATACCATAAAAGTTTATAAGGGAAGAGCAAATGAAGGGGCTGCACTGGAGAACATATGTTCATTCTGCAGAGACACCCCAGCTGATGCCAACAGAACACCGGCTGGTCCCATGCTTGTCATAGCATCAGCTGACTCAGTTGCAGGCAGATAGGAAACCTTAGCAGGATCACACTGCAGTTTAGCTCTGCAATGGAGTTGAAATTATTAGGAATCTGACACTGCTTCCAGATACACTGAAAGCACAGACATAACATTATCTGGGTATATTAAATTTGGAATCCTATACTTCCAGCAACCTTAAGAGCTTAGATCATTAAGAATAACTGTATGGTCTTGAAGACAAATTTGACCTAGAAGACCTAGCTACACTCTGAATGAAGGCTAGAGTTTAGCTAAAAGCATAACCCCATTGCAAAGAAGTGTAGGGGTTTATGTGATTTTTTAAATTGTCTTACTAAATCCATGTCGGAAGATACCACATCATCTAATTTGAACTGGCAAACCTTATGCTGTAGGAGAAAACATGCTATGTGATCACTCAAAGAGGACTAGCCCATGGCCATAAACATACTGGTCACCACTGGAGGTTTTTTGACACCTGCTCTCTAACCCTATGTGCCTACACACTGCCAAATCATGAGGTCTCCCTAAGAGAAGGCTGCATATTGCATATTGCAATGGGCTGCAAGTGGATCTGATGAGGTTCTTGCCCTCTAGAGGCAGCCATAAATGATAGAAATAGGCTGACTCAGGAATCACATGTACTTTGTATATGTGGTCAAACTACTCACTGAGGCACCCACTGCACTAGGACCACCACAGTACCTTCCCACCGGCATATCCAGAAGGCCACTTGCACCAGCGACCTCGTTCTTATACAACAGAGTAGCAAATGGCCTCTACTCAACAGACCCTCAGGAATTAAAATAGGCTACTAAGCTCTGTGAAAAGGTAGCCTTAAAATGACTGTCATTATCTAAAAGCCAGCTGTTACGGATTTTTTTACACAGGCCCAAGTATGTCACTGTACCTAATAAGCCATAAAAACTAATACTTTCCATTTTCCTTCTTCAGCACACATTCGTGCATCCTCAGCTGCTTGTGCTATTTAAGCTCCTCCAAGCCAGGAGGTGACACCAAGGAGGCTCTGGCACAGCAGGACTGCTAACCAGGGCTAATTGTGGGGAGCAGACAGGCAGAGAGACAAAAATCAAACTGCAACTGCTTTGAGAGAAAATAGCAAGGGTATATGCAAAGATGCCATCTCTGTCAGCCAGGATTTTCCAGACTGAACCAGGTTTTTTCAGAGTAGAGCACAAAAATAAAGTCGGAAGCCAAAAAAAACCACAAAAAAATAAAATGGTTTTGAACAAGTGAATGCTTGGGAGGTTAGGTGAGCCATTTCTAAACCAAGGGCTAACTTTTACAAAGAACTTTTGTTAATTAGCATCACCTTCATTAGTGGAAATGACAGACCTAGGGGAAGGGAGAGCAGGACACTTGGACTCATTGATCCAAAAGCCCGATTAGCCTGATTTTTCAAGTGCTGTGAACAGGGCATGGATACTCATGGTCTATGGTAAAACAGAAAACCTGTTAGTATCAGGGAGGTCCAGACATTTTTCTGAAACCTTTATGCTCTCTTGGAGATGTCCCAACCCCCTGCCCTGTCCCAGTCATGGGGATGATGCCTGGGGAGCAGAGAAACCCATAAATGAGAACAGACTTTGCCTGTGCAGGATTGGAGTCTTGGTCTAGGGTTATACTGAACTATCTCCCATCCAAGTCCTTTGACTTCTTACTTGACACAATATTTTTTTCAGTGCTTGGAAGCCTGCCTCAGCCAGCTACTTCCAGCTGTGGGTTCAATCCATCTCTTTGGAGAGAAGGAGAACATTCATGACACTTTGCAAAGGTTATCCCACTGTCCTTGCCATAGGAGGAAGGGAAAAATAGTGCCTCTGACTGCCTTTCCTCCCAAAATACAACTATTTAAAACCCTCCTCAGGCAGAGGCGCAGCATGAAAATTTTAGCCCCAGAGATGAATGTCTCAGAAAGTTATGGGGAAATGAAAACAAAAGGGATTGAATAGAAACCGACTTGTGACCTCAGTGCCAGTGGTTGCTACTAGAGCCCAGAGCACGGATTGCTTGTGACAGGTTGAAAGCAATCTTCCTCACACAACTCACAAAGATTAATCAAAGACCTCGGAAATTTTGATTTATAGATCATATATTCTTAACAAGGATGTATTTATTATTACACATCAGAAAATATCCATACAGATGAGACATTGGTAAACTAGAGCTGTCATATATTTATTTTTGCAGTCACTAGAAGTAATGTTATTAAACTATCCAAAGACAGCCTTCAAAAGCAAGAAAAATAAATTCCAAATTGGTTTAAATAAATGAATTCGTAATAATCACAGCTGAAATATCAAGTGATCAATCTCTGTCTCCACTGCCTTCCAATCCTGAATATTTAATTAGCAGAAGACAAAACACAGTGCAAATGTTAGGATGGCTGGGGGTAAATCTGGAGCCAGCCCACTACCATGAAAGAAGTGCTTGGCTGTCTGCTTGGGGCCTCCTGGTGGATAATCAACAGTCATCAGTTCCAGAAAACTTCCTCTATCAAACCTTTGAATCTTGGAAATACAGAGAATTACAGAATAACTGAGGTGGGAAGGGATCGTGGTAAGGCTCAGACGAGGTTGCTCAGGGCCATGTCCAGCTGAGGTTTGAGTGTTCCAAGCAGCGAGATCCCACAGCCTCTCTTGGGTTTCCATGCCTGTGTTGTAACACCACCATGGGGAAAGAAGATTTCCTAGCATATACTGTTGTATTCCTCTGGCTGCTGACATCATCCCCTTTTCTATGCCTCAAGAAGAGCAGGGATGTTGGGAGCAGTGCTAATATGGTGAAGACCAGTGATGTGCTTCACATAAAGGTCCTCCGGGTATCATTGCTGCTGAGCAGTAGCGGGAAGATGAGAGCTATCTCTGATGCCTGAGGAGTTCCTTAAATGTCCTGTCTTGAGCAACATCTTCCCACGCTGGTGGGGGGAGCTATTTCCTTACCCGGGTTCAGGCAGGTCTTAAATTTCTGAGGACCCAGAACATTCTGGAACATTTCAACTCACAGAAAAAAAAACATCTGGGGCATGTTTGTGACAGTATGAACAGAAGCAGCAGGCAAAATCACCTCTCTTCTGAGAGTGAAGCAAACAGGGGGTAGATTTAGATTATATATAAGAAAGAAATTTTAGAGAGAAGTTGTGGATGCACCATCCCTGGAAGTGTTCCCAAGTTGGACAGGGCTTTGAGCAACTTGGTCTAGTGCAAGGTGTTCTTGCCCATGGCAGGGGTGCTGGAACTGGATGACCTTTAAGGTCCTTTCCAACTCCAACCATTCTATGATTCTGTGATTCTATTATTTTGGGCAGATTGTCTTGGGAAGAGAAAAAAATTAGGACATGTAATAATTGATGGAACATGCGATATAAGACTGATGCTCTGCCAGCCTGGAGCTTGCTTTCAGACCCCTGAGAACATGCAGGAAATTATTAGTGATTACCTAGTAATTATTTTAATTGTATATTAAATCTGCCCTGTGTTGTATGAACTGCATTAACAGCATTAAGTAGCAATGTGTGAAGTATAAGCACTAATACCCAGCAGTAAGAAATTCTGTTTTCTCCTCTGCTTTCCCTTCTGTTTCCAGAGAGGTGGTAAAGAAGGAAGCCACTCATGGAGGCTGATGGTAGGAAAAGAGAAGCTTGGGATGCCCCAGACCTGCACACTTGCAGCTTTATGGCCCCAGCATTGGCAGTGTGAACCATTTCATGGTTTTGGTGGGAAGTGATACTATTAGGTTTTGTATTTCAGTTTTATAGGCCATGAAATGCTTCTGAAATTTTTCACCCTTGACAGGTTTATGGGTAAACAGATATCTTTCTTTTATATTTAGTCCTATTCATGCACAAGTTATCCAATTCTAGTCACACTAACACTGACATTACACCTTTGCATTATCTTTGGATTTGAATATTTATCTACACCAATTAATACCATTGCAACAGGGACGTGTAAAGAACTGCCATTTTGCAGCCCCCATAGCAGTAGCTGCTGCCTTCAGCAAGGCTCACACGTATCCAGGAGAGTTTGAAGTACAGAGCTGCCAAAGGGTAAACAGAGGCAACCACTTCCATTGGGAGACCTTTTCAGCCTTTGAAAGAAAGCATTAACAGGTGATTTCAGCTTTGCCCTTTGTCCTCAAACACTATATGCACTGTAAGTCACCAGCACACTAAATTGGGACATTTTTCTGACTTAGGTAAAAGGTAGATGAACAGAGCTGGAAGGGTGTCTCCCACTACCCATCCCTGAATGGCATGGGGTTCAAATCCCCAGGCTGCTGGGATTTGTGGGGAAGGGCCAGCAGAGCAGTTAGCAGGCCAGATAGTTCAAGGGGATGATGAGTAGAAGCATGTGGCTTTCCCAAAACAGTTGCTATTCTATAGTAAGACATACATGCCTACAAACACATGAGGCTGGGAAAAACTGGGCACCATAAACAGAGAGGGGCAGGCACTGAGAGGCTGTCAGAGATGGAAGAAGGACTCCAGCTGCCTTAGTAAAAGCCTTTCCTCCAGGAAAGGAGGAGTTAATAGCATGTATTTTGGTTAGAGATAAGAGATTGGATAGCAACTCAATGGAGCATATGCACAGGCATCTCTTGTCTCAAGGGCATCAAGAGTGTCAGCCCCAGACTTCTCTCCCTACCCTGCAGGTCACTGAGAGCCCTGGTACATCTATGGACTATATAAGGTTGATAACACCAGGGAGAAACTCTGAATCTCTTCAACAGGCAGCAGGATCTGGAATGAGGGGCACTGCAGTAAGCAGTGGGAAGCTGCCAGTTCTTCCAGCAGAGGCATGGGTCAGGTTTTCTGTTTCTGGACTGCCTTACCTCTAGGAGCCAAAGATGCTCACTGCAAGTGTCTGGACAGATGACAGCATAAGAGAGAGGCCACTGACATACTGAGGAAAGTAAGACTGGGAAAATGTGAGGTATGAGGACCATCTCTGCTGGGGCGCCTGCCGTGGTGCCATCCTCTCTGACTTGAAGCATACCTGGCTTTGTCAAGCTAGCAGGGAGCTAGTGGATAACAGTGGCTTTGGATCAAAATGCATTTTCTCAGTGAAAGCAATTTTGCTGAATTTAGGCTCCTTAATTTCAGCAATACACATCAGCAGCTCTTCATCCTGATTACAATGTTTGTCTCCAAAAGCTGTTTCCACAGAAGTGCTGATTAATGTTATCACACCAACAAGGTCTCAGGGATAAAAACACTCTGGAAAAAAGTTGTCAAAATCCCATCACCTCAACATGACTGTAGATGCAAGGGAGCCCCTGAGACACAGGTTGGGAACTCCTTCCTATTCCCAGAAGGTTAAAAATGACCTCTGTGATTCCTGGGATAACAGACATCTTCAGATAAAGTTTTGTGACCAAGCATTCTTCAGATAAAGCACTGGCAGGTCCACTGGAGTGGGTGAATATGGGCATGGTTTCACAGCAAGGAAAGAAGTCAAAAGATGGAGTCTCCAGTTTATTCAAGACAAAGACTTCATCATAAGCTAAGTGTAGAGAAAAGACATTTCTGAAATTCACTATATTCAACCATTCAGGGCTTTAAAATCCCCTCTGGCTGCAGAACAACTGACAGAGCTCTGCTAGTGACATTTGTTCATAGTTGAACCAGACCTGCCTTTGGTGCCTGCTCTTAGGTGGTTTGCTGTGATTGGAAGTGTGCAACTCCATTCTTTCTGCCTCTCTCTTCCCTTCACCCATCAAAAGAGTGTGAACATTTTGAAACCTTCAACTGTTGTGTTACTACACTTCTGTCATGTTTGTTCCTGTTTTCTGGGACAGGTGCCATTTTTTTTTTTTTGCCATAGCAGTTGTACCACCTGTCTCACTGGTGAGAAAAATAATTGTTTTCCTTAACTGCATTATGGCTGAACCAAGAACCCAGCAGAATCAGACATTTCTGCTCTAAGTGTCTCCATACCTCTGGTATCAGACAGAAGTTGCTCCTCAATCCAAAGAGACACAAAGTGGAAACAAAGCCTTGTCACTTCTGTTTTGCACAGAAATGAACCAGAACAGAAAGAGATCAGATGAGACACCCAGTTCTGCTTGCAAAGTGAGCCCCCAAGCTGCTGATGCACCTGGCCCAAGCAACTGTGAAGCAATAGGTTGGTTTCCATAGGAAACACCAAAGACTAATTCTTTCCCTGCACTGCCCTTGTGTGCTGGCTATATAAAGCAACCGGATTGCAGGATTGGCAAAGGCCTGAGGCTATGAGCTATGGTTTGTAGTCGGGGGCAGTAAGTTGAACTAAACTAGCAACTCTGCAGGAAAGCCATGCAGAACAGAACTTTCCACTTTCCACTTTTGCAGGTTGAGAATGATTTTTTTGATCACCCAGACTCATACAAACTAGACAAATTAGAGAGATGAGCAGTCACCAGCTGTATGAAATTTAACAGGGGCGAGTGCTGGATTGTGCACCTGGGACAGAGCAACCCTGGTTGGGTGTATAGACTGGGGAATGAGATACTGGAGAGCAGCACTGCGGGAAGGGAGCTGGGGGTCCTGGTCGATGGCAAGTTGAATATGAGTCAGCAGTGCCCTGGCAGCCAGGAGGGCCAACTGTGTCCTGGGGGGCATCAGGCAAAGCATTGCCAGCCAGTCGAGGGAGGGGATTGTCCCACTCTGCTCTGCACTGGGGTGGCCTCACCTGTGTGCAGTTTTGTGCACCACAATGTAAGACATTAAGCTATTAGAGAGTGTCCAAAGGAGGGCCACAACAATGGTGAAGGGTCTGGAGGAGAAGCCTTATGCAGAGCAGCTGCGGTCACTTGGTTTGTTCAGACTAGGGAAGAGGAGACTGAGGGGAGACCTCATTGTAGCCTACAACTTCCTCCTGAGGGGAAGTGGAGGGGCAGGTACTGATTTCTTTGCTCTTGTGACCAGTGACAGGACTTAGGGAAACAGCATAGGCAGGTTAGATATCAGGAAAAGGTTTTTCATACAGAGAGTGGTTTAGCACTCAAACAGGTTCCCCAGGGAAATGGGGAGCACCAAGCCTGTCTGAGTTCAAGAAGTGTTTGGATGATGTTCTCAGTCACATGGTGTGATTCTTGGGGTGTCCTGTGCACGGCCAGGACCTGGACTCGGTGATCCTGATGGGTCCTTCCAACTCAGCACATTTTATGACTCTATGATTCTACGAATTTAACAGAATGAGGTGGTGTTTGGGCAGCAGAGAGAAAAGAGGTGAAGAAGTGGCTTAGACCACAGTGGTGATTAGGGAAGAAAAGAAAGTGTGGTGATTCTCCCTGGACCCCTGGGTGGCAGCTGGAGAAAATTCCTATACACTGTAAAACAAGCAACTCCTGTTTTCCAGGACCCACTACAGGTTATGAACTTTTGCTCCCAGGCTCATCTTTTAACGGCATGTTTGGAGATCTTCCTTGATGATCAGGTTGGGAAAATGAGAAACAAAGGTACCGTTTAATGCAGAATGTTCCTTTGCTGGTAACCAAGTGTGCTGTCCTTTACAGACTGTTTGTCTCTGTTTGTGCTATTGTACCGAGGTTTCTTGGCTTCCCTCACATAGTTTCCGTGGTGCGTTGGGTGCTTTTGATGCATATTGTGTTACATAAAGCAGCTCATTTTAATGTCACATGGATTGTGCCATCGTCTCCCTGCCCTCTGCTTCAGGCACAGAGCAGCTATGTGATATGTAAGAGAGATGCTACCGCCACAGTGAACTCTGTGCAGACCCAGATGGCTTTTATCAAGCAAGTGATGCTGCTATCATCAGCATTGGGCCTGATCCTCATCAGGTATAAACTGCAGCCACTCACACCAGGATGTTTCCAGGAAAACAAATAAATCAAGGAGAAAAAAAAAAAAAGAAGCAGGATTTTTTCTTCTTCCTTGGCAACCAGCAGTTCATTTTTTTTCCAGCTGTGGTTTTCAAGGTTTAGATGACAACCCAAATATTTTCACTGAAAAAAACTTCCAGGGAAACCCTCTGTCTCTTTTACTTTTTTTTTTTTCAAAGGCAAAACTTTCAACAAAATTGTTGAGCCCAACCAGTGTTGAAACACCATCTGGATCCTCTGCTTTCTTCTTCTGGCTGGCGGTCTGGCCTGTTGAGACCTGAGGTTTCTAGCAGAGAATTTCAAAATTGGCATTTCTATGAAGTTTTAAATAAATGTATGCAGCTGTCTGAGCCATACATCTACCCCAGCCAAAATATTGTTCATTCCAAGATGATTTGCTCCATTATAAGTTGCCTACAAATAATTTTGAAAAGCGACACTGTTTCTTAAATTATCTTATCAAGCTCTTTAAATATTGAAACACATCAAATATTAATGCTTGGCAATTCAGACTATCCTTAGTCCTGGTTTCTGCAATATTCTGATCAGCATTAAAGCTGCGTTCTGCTAGCCCTAGGACCTGAAGAGGTGATACGAGCTAAGGGAAGGGTCATGACCACCATCCCCATGGGTGCTCGGCTCCAGGGGTGTTTCTTGCAAGAGGGAAATGTGAGAGGCCAAAGAACTAGGATAATTTCAGCAGGAGTGGAGCAAAGGAGTTAGCAGGCACAAGCAGAGCCAGGAGCAAACATACACCGGTGCATGCACCATCTGAGCATGCTGCTGATGGCATGTCTGGTCTCTAAGTCCTGCAGTGCAGGTCTGGGCTGAGCTGATACCACCAGACCTGTGCTTGTGGGCTTTTCAGTCCCAGTTTGGCCGTAGAGCCCTCAAGTGTCTCGAGTTACTTGCAAATTGAAGCTCACATGGCTGTTTCTGAATTTAGGACTATCACAGGGACCACGCTGCTGTGATCCTCATATCTTCAGTCGCAGAGGCAGCTCTGTCAGGAGGCAAGGAAGTGTGAGATGGAAAAAAACCCACTGCGTGCAGATTTCACACGTCAGGGATGGAGAAGCTACACCTGTAGAAGCCTGAGTTCAAATGAACACAGATAATATCAGAGCAGTTCCTCCTTCTCCTCCAGCAGAAATCCCAGAACAAAATTCAAACCTTTTCTTTGGGAACCAAGAAGAAGCTCTGACTCAGCTGCCTGAAGTATCTCATTTGGAAACGTTGATGTGCCATTTTGCATGGACGTTCCCAGGCTGGTGTCCAGTGAAAGGGAGATGGGGAGATGAGAGAGGACTCCTGACTTTTGTATTTACGACTCCCATCCAGGAAACAGGAATTTTCAGGACTTGTCCATCAGCATGTTTTCTGCATGGCAGATTGCCCTGAACTCCAATCCTTAGCAGTGCCACAAGGCTGGGAGCCAAGTAGATAAATTGTCAGAGGATCAGCAAGAACTTTCTGAGGGATTCTCTCTTTCCCTACTCCCACCCCACCTCAGCTCACCCTGTGGCATTTGAGGCTGAACAAAATCAACATGTTCTTCTGGAACATTTCAACTTTGACTAATCAGGAGAGTTTCTGGCAGAAAAATGTTCCACTGGAAAATTTTTGACCAGCACTAATTAGCATTTTTTCTATTAGCTTTGTCCTGAAGGCACAGTAATTTATGCCTTGGTGAAATAAACAATCACTAAGAATTGGACACTCCCCAGGTTCAAGGCATACTTGCTTACCCTACACAGAAAAAGTCTTATTCGCTTGCAAAGCTTTACATACTTAACATAAGGAAAGAATGACTGCTTGACTTTCTTGTGCTTTACCTGGGCACAAGCCCAACTGCATTTTAATGACTTTGCTTTAAAGAAAAAGGGGGAAGTAGTGGATTTTCACTTTGCAGCACAGGAAGGTTCAAGCAACATTGGAGACAAGTCATGTATGTGGAATGAGAGCTGAACCACACTCAAAGAGCTTGTCAGATAGTCACAAAAAACAAGAGGAAAACAGAAAATTACACAGGTGCCCTAGGAGTCCAGATTTCCTTGCTATTCCTTTTTCATATACTTATACCTAAAACTGAGTTTCTCATTGAATCACAGGATAATTAAGGTTGTCAGGGGCCTCTGGAGGTCCAGTCCCTGCACAGAGTTGGACTGACTTCCACAGTAGATCAGGTTGCTCAGAGCTGTGTCCAGCTTCCACAGCACATAAGGCTACATACATGCACCTGAGCAGTGCATCTGACTGTGTTGAAGTCTGCCCATCCATCCTTTCTCTCCAGAAAGCCTTTATTTTGGAACCCTGTACAAGCCAAATGCAGAATGACAAGTCCCTGGCGGTCTTTGGAAAGCGGCTGTGAATGCTGGGCAGATGGTGCAGCTTTTGCTGCAGTGAGAATACAGCTACAGGGTCTCCCAGGAAAGCAGACAGCTATATTTAAATCACTCTTACGAAATCCACATTGATATTCATAAAAGACACTTCAACACCTCTGTGGTGGCTTGAAACTGCAGTACACGGCATCGGAAAGAGCACTCATGTTTCTGAAGACCAAGGGCCCATTTCATTTCACAGCTACAGCATTGACAGTGGCAGGCAAAGGATGGATGGCACAAAAATGCACAACCTCCTGGAACACAATCCTGGAAATGTAGTGCCTAAATGCTGTGGGAGAAGCTGGGGAGAATTTTCCCCAGGAAGGTGTGCAACCCTGAGAGGGGTCTCAGGTGGAGAGGAGGATCCCCATTGGGGGACCAGGCTTCAGCAGATGAAGCCCAACCACCCTCACCAGGCACAGATACCAGTTGTGATCCTAGCCCTGAGTTCACCAGCACTTCTACAAGTCCTTCTGGTGCCAGGGTAGGCAGAGTTGCTGAGGTTCTCCACAGGTCTCACGGCCAAAGATGGACTTTTTCCCCTCTATCCTGCTTGTTTTGGGAAGAAGGAGAGAAGTCAGTGGGCACAAAGATCAATGGTGCTTTATTTCCATCTCCCTGTGGCTCACTCAGTGCTTGGCAACACCACTCTCTACTTTTCCTTTTGCTTCAGTGAAATGTCTTTCACCTTATCACCCACATGCCTTGACACAAACTTCACCTCTCCCAGCATGGGAGAATGGAAAAAGCTCTTGACAGAAAATTTGAGAAGCTCTTTGGCCACTCTGTGTAGGGAGCAGAGTTCAAAGAGGATGGTGTCACCCACATAGAGGGTGACACACGGCAGCTGTGCCAAAGGGCAGATCAAAGCCAGAAAACAGCCTACCCCCTTGCCCTTGTAGTAGTTACCAAAATTATGAGTGCAGCATTATCATGTTAGTCTCACAGCCACATACATTTTTCTTCAGCATTGAAAACCACTCACACCTATGGCCTTCAATATTTCCTTCATGGAAGGGAGGACACAAGGCAATGAATTGAATCTTTCTTATCTTAGTCCATTTTGGTTGGCCCTAAGTCTTCCTAGAAGCAATATCTGAAAGTCAAGACATCTGTAAAACACAAATACATTCACATGTGGGTGCCAAATCTTGTTTATTTTTCATGCTGCTTCATGGCAGCATCACGTCTGTATCTGGACAACCTAGTAAAGCATAGAAAGAAAATCACATTAATAACCCCAGGGCAGTAAAAAGTGTTACTCAGTATTTAAAATCAAGAAGGAATTTAAATGCTTTGCTGAATCATGCTCTCATTTGTACTAGAGCATAGACCTCCTGAGTCACCAGGCCTGTCTAACAGGACAACAGTGTTATATATTCCCATTCAAGAATCCTCCTACGGTGAGCTTGGCTCCTGCTCTTGAAAGGCTGGAGAAACTCCTGGACAGATTTCCAGAAGGGATTTTTCTCATCCCAGTCCTTTTTACCACCCCAAACAACAGGCAACAATCATTTGGCTGGTGTGCTAAAAACTGGAGGGTCCTCTTCATAACTGCTCATCTTTTGCAAGAGAATCCTTTTGCTGCCTGTTGCATGCTTTCCTGGTCTTTTTGCCTGCTCTGGATGTGCTCCCAAGGAAGCTGTCTGTTTGGGATGCTGGGTAGATGCTGGAGATTTCCCAGGATCCCCATCTATACACACACACGTACACGGGTACCCACACATATTTCCTCCAGTTTCTGAGGCAGCAAACAGCAGGAGTCAAATATGCCATTTGAAGCAGTATTTCTAACCAGACAATTTGTAACATAAAAATGAAATAATGTAGTTTATCATTAATTTTAAAGGTGGAGCTGGTGAGCTCTTAAAAAAAACTTTTCTTCTGCCTAGTGTTCAACAGATGTTCAGGAAAAATCTCAAACAGTCAAGGTCATTGGTGTGTGGGAACATACAAGGAATTTCCATCTCCTGCAATGAATCAAACCCATCAAGTTTGAGGATGCCATTTTCCATACAAGAGTAGGAACACCTACATTCAACCTTAGATATCTAAGTCTTTCTGAACATGTCTTTCACCAGTTTTCTTTCATCCAGGGAGCCCAGCCTGAAGCAATAAATAATAAAGCAATAATAATAAAGACATTTTCCCCTTTCACCGGAACCTTTAACATTCCCAGATTTGCACAGCAAAGATTACAAAGGGCAGAGTTAAGGGTAATTATATGACTACTTTCCTGACCTGTACCACAGAGCTCTCTTTGCACATTTTTGTTCTTTAAAAGCGCTCTCTGAAACTGAAGCCTCGGAAATAGGAAAGTACCTAGGAAGGTAGGAAAGAGAACAAGAGTGATTTATCCATAAGTACATCTGCAGGGAGCTTCCAAACTGCAGCTTCACTTTTCAGTGTTTCAAGCACGTCCCACGGTGGCTACTGTAATATCAGAGGAATGCTTACTCCTGCCACTGCTGCTAATTTCGGAGCAGTCACGTGGCTCATCTGTATTCTCTCTCTCCAAAAATTTGACTTTTAACCTTCCTTTGCTACAAACATGATGTATATTGCCTTGACATGCTTCCAAGTAGAAAACATGCAAAACTCTGACCTATAAGCAAAGCAAATGGAAAAAGAAAAAAGTGTTTCTGAGAATAAAATTATTTGAGCCTGCAGGAAAGCGAGAAAAGAAATCTGCCTTGGTCATTTCTGTTTGCATTCCCCTATGAATTACTTAGGGAAAACTAGCAAAATGTTAGACTGGGGAGAAGGAAAAAAAGAAAAGTGTTCTGAGGTGCAAACCAAAAAAAAATAGAGAGAGAGACAGTAGAAAATATAATTATTTATTTCCGCTCATTTACGTGTCAGATGAAGCTGAGAGCTGCCGGATAGCTTCTTTTCGACAGCTTGAAGTTACTGTTGGGAACAGATCCATGTATGGAAGCAAAAGCAGAAAAGCACAGATAAGCTGAGATCCAGCTATGCAAACCATCTTTAGAGACACTTAAAGGACAAGCACCCCAGCTTCTTTCTTTCTGGTAAATTTAGAGACACTATCATATGAGGGCTTTTTTTCATTCTGCATTACCCACAACTGCTGAGACTCGGTGGGGGTAAGTGAAAAGCAATTCAAGCATTTCTTGGGAACACCTAAGTATTTGGTTAGACTGACATCCTGGGAAAAGCTGTAAATCTGGGGTGATGGGATGACTCCAATAGCTGGATAATGGTTAAGCTGTCTGAGTAAGAAACACGACATATAACAGCTTTGCCGCTGGAGGGACAGAGACTTGCCAAGTGGCTGAAAAAGGAAGAGAAAAATGTTGGAAAACAAGCGTTTTATCACCCATGAACTGGATTTACAGGCTGAGTGACGATAGAGCTTCGGCAGACGAGAGGGAACGGTGGTGGTTTCCAGTGTCAGTGTCTTTCCATGTTTCTATTTCAAAAAATTCATAAAAACAGGAAAGGGCTTTTTCTTCTCTGGGGTGTACTACTTTCGTTTTGAGAAACATGTCTCATTTGGGTTGAGCTGACTGGACACTAGGAAGAGCTGTTGTTTTTCTTGGCACTTGAAGGCAGTTTCTCAATGTTGCAATGATTTGAGGTTGATTACATCCTGTGCAAGGATTTTTGGTACAGTTTTAACAGCCATTACAGTGTTGTGAAAGTCAACTCCAGTGAAAACAGCTGTGTGCTATTGTGAATATTTCCAAAACATTGAAGTAATAGGTCTCCTTCAAACTAGCACAGAAATGTGTTAGCTCTGGGAACTGGGCACTGTCAAAGAAACAGAGTATAGCCTTGGCAGAAAAGCTTTATTCACCAAGCATTTTGTTAAAAAGAACACAAAAAAAGCTTTTTATAGCCTTGGCTTAAAAGCTTACTGGTATTTGGTTGTACAGTTAAACATGAGATTTTTCTTTAAATGCTAGAGAATGGTTTTGGGGTAACAGTTCATGTGTTCTCAGGTGTTATAATATGGTATTCATAATCCCATTGCAAAGTTCTAGGTAAAGCTTTGTCATTTTTCAGGTGGTTAATAGACTGGAAAAAACACTGGAGCAGGTAAAGTGAAATTATACAGAAAGAACTCAAAATAATATCAGAAGTATGACTGAAATTGTAGGAGATTTTGAGATATGAAAGATGATTGTAAAGGGGAAGCACTAGACCACAAATGTCATAAACATTTTCATTCATGAATGAAAATGTTTTCCCTTGTCCTTACATAAGAAGAACATAATGGAAGTGTTTTTGCTTGTAACTCTGTAGTAGAGTCTGCAGCTGAGAGGGCCCATGTGTATGGCCCTCATTTCCCCTTATTTAACAAGCATTTCCATAGATATTCCCACCTTCCTTGTTTTTTACAGTTACTGAAATACACATCTTCTCTTTGTCTGCTTTCTTTTCAAGTGCTGAAAAGAAAATACTCAAAGCTGCAGGTGAAATTTGTCTGTGCCAGGCAAACTTGGATTTTTTGAGAGGTACCTTTTAAACACATATCACCTGCCTATAGAAACGCTATCACAGAAATCAATGTTTAAGTAACTGGGTTCAATAGATAGCTTTTTAATTGCTAGCGAGTCACTAACAGATATACCTTTTTGCTGTTTTCAATATGAAATAATATTTGTTAATTTCACACTCAGATTGATTCTATTTTCTATTGGATATGGTTCTGGTTTAGAGGTTGCTGTGAGCCTGCTGATAAAAATTCTTCCTCAATTACCCCCCTTCCCTCTCTTCCCCCCCCCCCCCACTAGACTATGAACTTTCCTTTCCCCGGAGACAAAGAGTAGCTGTGCATATGGTCCCTGAACAAAGCGTTACCCAACAGCTGTGCTGGGCAGGCCAGAAAGAGGGTGGCAGGATGGAGCTGGAAAAGCTGGGATTTATTTAATTTGATATTTCCATTTGGTCCAGGGCCTGGGGCAGTGCGGCCTGGTAGACAAAGCCCTGGTGGCATGAGTCATTTCTTGGTTCCTAGCCCCAAGGCAGACTGTCCTTTGCCCCCACTTCTTTCCCTCCCTCTATCAGGAGCATTTTCAGGCAGGCTTTGTTATCACTAATGTTTATTATTATTATCAGTGTACCAGCTATTATTATTTACTATTGATTAGTAGTAGGTATTGCCAGTGTTTGTTTGGTCCCTTGTGCAAAGCTGATGGGAACTCATTCAGAGACCCTAGACATTAATACAAATAGTCATATAAGGCATCAGTGATAGTATCACTAACATCTTTTATAAGTGACTAGTCATTATGAGTGCTGCAGTCTCTGAGCATCCGCTGTGAGGTCCTCCCACGCACCATTCTTTGCCAGAGTGCAGGGAGGAGAGGGGGAAGGGGGAGCTCTGCACTTTCTCACCATCAGACATAGCAAGGCTGCTGAGCTGAGTCGGGGCAGCACAAAAACCAGTAGTCAAGTATCAAGGGCAAAACTGAGCTCAGTAATTGTTCTTGCTAGCCATTGGCAGGGGTAAAGCTGCCCTAGCTTGGTAGGAAGCAGGAATACGTTTTGTGTCTTATGCAAGGAGTCAAAGGCACACAAGCCTTTTAGATGCACTGGTGGTTTGTGTTCCTAAACCTCAGTGGCTTTTAAAAAAAAACCACACACTCGGTTTTTAGACACCACGTCTGAAGAAAGTCTTTGCATCAGACATCCACACTTGGTCCCTGCATTCAGAGTTTCTTGTGAGAAGGGAAAGCCATCTCTGTGATTTATAGTATGCCCAAGAAGAGAGCATCCTAAAAAATAAATCACACTGCGGAGAGTTACACTCTGAAGTCACTCAGAGAGGATTTTGCAAACTGGCTCTGACATGAACTAAGCTGTCACGAAATGAGCGTTTTAAGGTCACTCAAAAAATCACCAGCAAAGGTATCAGTGAAAGTAGGTTTAATATAAAAGCAATGCCACAATAGAGTTCTTGGCAAGGTTCACTCTACTACTTACTAAACAGTTAAAATACACTGAGAAAAAACACAGAAAAATCTAAAGTCAGTATCTGTCTGGACTGAAATAAATGCAAGACCATGTATCTGGAGGCTGTGGTTGTGGCGGCAGGGAGAGGAGGTAAGTGAGACAAAAAGACAGAAGGTATAAGGACAAACAGGAATACAGCCCAAAGGCCTGATAACACTTAACTTAAAACTCAATAGCATTAACTTAACACTTAACTTACGACTTAACCTATTAACAATTTAACTTGGAACCATATATTATTTACTATACTATAACAGTAGCTTATTAATCTAAAGCACTTAAGAATTTAAGAAAACAGTATCTCTAGCATATTCAATATAGCATATGCACACAGATATAAGGAGTCTGTACAAGCGACTCATTAAAAAATTCCCTCGAGTTCTATGAAATACTCACTTTGAATGTTTTTGCATTTTCCTCAACGGCCAAAGGACTGAGTTTCAAGGAGTGATATGTCAGCCCAGGATCTGTTGGTCAGGATCCCCCAAGAAATTGCAAACATGAAAGCTGCTAACTCCAAGAGGTGTCCCAGCTCAGAGGGAGGTCGCTGGTTGCAGCCTGCTGTGGCCCAGGAGAGCTCAACTGGTCTCATTTTGGGCTGCTGTTTATAGCAAGCTTTAGTCATAATAACCTTTCATCTAGGCCACACTTTTCATTCTTACACTTTAAAAATGCAGGAACAAAAAATGTTATTCAGACAAAAAGTTTTCGAGGACATTCCTTAGAAAAGCAAGGAACTCATTAGACAACACAACACTGTCTAGGAACAGACTGTGTTTCTGATAAGCTTAGAGGAGCTCAGCCTGAGTGTTGTCAAGGCTGAGGCCTAACAAGCATTACTCAGATCATAGTGGATTCTGTGAGGGGTTGGGGGGGAGAATGCAGCACCACATAAGCCCACTGTATATTCTCCTCCTTCAAACAACTTCAATATTTTTATGGTTATTCCTGAAGGATGGTATTTGGATACCATCTCTGTCTTTTGTCCAGGAAGTCAGAAGATTGGAGCAGATTCTGAGTGATCCACTTCTCTGTCCAGATACACATTATTGTCTGAGTCCCAGCAAAATGGGCTTTATGCAATGGCTCTGCCTGCTCCCAGCCTAGAAACATGCAGATCCATTTGCCAATTGAAATCTGGTTTGGCCAAGGAATTGAGGCCTAAAGAATATGTTTTAAAAAAATCTGAAAATGACCAGCTCTCTTCTTTGGTTTTCTTTCTTCCAAAACATCATCTTCCCATTCTTGTCTCTCCTTCTTCAGGGTAAGGGACAATGATCTATTGAGGGAGGGTTTCACCAGAGGGCTCATAAAGACAGCCAGTTTTCTAGAGGGAATGGCAGGCTGCAAGCACCACATGTAAGTACTGCAGCATGTACCATGGCACTCACTGCTTGCAATCTCATGCATAGCAGCAAGAATATGATCAGTATTTTCTGTGCACACGTGGCTATAATCCCTTTCAACAGGAGTGGAATTTCAGATGGGAAGTGACAGTAGCCTGTGTTTTAGAGAAACTGTGTTGCCATTTTTTCTTCACTGTATTAAACTCCAGATCATCCAGCCTCACGAACTTTTTCTTCTTTATAAAAACAACTGCACAATAACTGACTGCACATCATGGGGAGATGAGTAAATAGTCCTCAATGGCCTCAGCTGGTCTAAATCCAGCTATGATTTTTGGTTAGTCACTCACAGAGGTTAACTACTCCTAAATTTCCATCCCATGGTACAAGTTCCTGTTGATGCCAACCTGGAGTCTAAACTCTTACAAATTAGCTCTGGATGATACCAAGTTTTTGGGTACTCAGCATTCCACTAGCAAACAGAACTATGGCATTGCTGAATTGTGCTCAGGTGGGAGGAATCCCAGTACTGGGGTTTGCAGACAAGGCATTCAGCAAATGGAAAAAGGCTTTACAAATTCAGGAGAAAATAATCTGAATTTAGAGCTGCATGCCCCTGAGCTAAAGAGCTGAAAAGCTCAGTTCAGGTGGCCAGGATGTTTTTCCCTAAGCAGTCAGCAAGATGTTCCAGGCCACTGGTTAGGCATATAGCTGCAGAGATCTGCTGTTCCAGTATGCTTGAGACTCCAGCCATGAGCCTCATTCTTCAGACCCACCATCTGCTGATCTGTGCTGCTCTAGGAAGAGGCAACAACACGACAGCTTTAAGCAGTGGTGGTGTTTTCTGCCAATTTACAGGTAAAGTAGGGAATTCATGAGCTGGCAATCATTTTGGAGTTGATCCTTTAAGAAACTCACTATTATTCTGGCAACACGTGGGGGAAAAACACAGCAACAATACAGTAAACCTAGAGGTCTTCAAAACTCAGTTTATTCTTATCTAGGGCTCCAACTGTCACTATTATCTAATCATGAGTGTATTCTTATTGCATGGGGTCACTGAAGGGCAAAGCTGAAGTTATCTTGATTTCAATGCTTTCAACATATTTGGATTTCTCTGATATTTAATGCTGAAGGAGAGAAGAGGGAGAAGGAGGGAAGAGGGAGAGGGAAAGGGAGAGGGAGAGGGAGAGGAGAGGGAGAGGACCGTGCATTTCAGTGGAAAACGGTGGGCATGGGAGAAGGAAAATACTAACAGAATTGGTAATCCAGAAAATGCCAGTATTTGAGTAAAGGTACAGTGAGTAAACTGGTTTGAATTCTATTCAGCTTAACAATGATTAATGACTTATCTGTAAATACCGAAAAAGGACAAATGCTCAGGAACAACTTCTGCCAAGGAGTGCTCTTCAGGTATAGATTTTCCCCTATCAGGCTGGGAGATTCAATGCATAGGTTGTTTTACTCCCCATGGGAATACAGTGTACTGAAAAGTGTGTAAAATCTTTTTCCTACCATCAGTCCCCCAGAGCTTTCAAGCCCCTCACCCTGAGCAGGATGAGTTTCACCAGAAGCTTTGTCCCTGTGATGTTTCCCAGGTTGTCCCGCAGACTCCAGCATGCCCTGGAGGTGCGGACTAATCCTGCACGACACCATCACACACCATTTCCTGCTCTTCCAGAGAGATGACCTTTCTTTCATTGGAACACCAATTTGGATTTTCTTTCCATCTTATATAAGCAAAAGCAGGAAACTAGAGGAAAATGTAAAAATGTAAAAATGACAAAACATGGAAAGTGCAGGAATGTGGCCTGTAAAACCATTGTTGCCTTTCTATGCCTCTCCACCACCAAAGGCTTCCTTGAGTCACTGTTGGAAACTCTGCACAGAAAATGTTCCCTTGACGTGGTTTAGGAATGATACTCCCCAGTTTAGTACTCTCACTAAAACCACACACTGCTGTCCCTCCAACTGAAGTGAGTCACAAAAGGCAGAGACCACAGGTTGCGATAAGAAAAATTTACTGGAAACAGCAATGAGATAAGAAAACAAACAGTATCAGTGACAATACTAATGACAGAGGGTATAAGAAAAGAAATGAGTCACACAGAAACATCCCCCTCCCCTTGATAATAGACAATACTGGACGACTCCCTCCACCATGTTTCCTTCCAACCAGAAGGAACTTCTTCTTCCCAGAAGAGCGTCCTTTCCCCCCATCCCCAGCAATGACCTGAGGTGGTATAGAATAACTTCCATGTCCTAGCCATGCCCCTCCTGGCTACTGCAAAAAAGGAACCCTGTCCTGGACAGAATCAGGACATCCCTTTCTGCTTTCTTCTCAGTCTTGAGATATATCAGACCCTTCTGTTGCAACAGGGTCAGAATGCGGTTATGATCTCCTCTTGGTCAGCCAGATAGGTCCCTGCAGATTGTCTGGACAGTAGTGTGTGAGGAGATAAGTGGCATCCTGCCATCCTGGGCAGTCCCTAACTTATGGAGAGATGGGCTGGGATCCTGTGATGCAACCTACCTGAAAACACTCCTCCAGACACTCCTCCTAGGTCTCCCAGACTACAGGGAGATCTCACCAAGACACTGAGTTTCATCTGTAGTGTTCAATGAGCATTAGGAAGCAAGGGACAGCACATAAGCTTAGTGGAGCTGATGGAAGGGCCTGACCCACAGTGAGGGACTTGGGCATGGTTTCAGCCTGTCAGGCCTCAGGCAGAAGCCTGAAGGTTCCTGAAGCAGCTGAGGGGATGTGTTTGTCCACCTAAGGCAGCTCTAACCACTCTCAGGCTTTCCGCAGGGGCCTAGGGTTTGATGAACTAGTCTTATCACTTGCCCTACAACCTCTTCACCCTTTCAAATCAGCTTGATTTGATGTCTGTTTCCAAAAGAGGCAACCATGCATCAAGGCTGAGGCTTTAGTGAGGGAATAGGGATCCTATCTCTTTGAAACAGCCCCCTCCCATGCTGATTCCCAGCATCAGCAGTTGCCATATCCACACACTGGAACAAGGAAGCAAATCCAAGGTGACAACTACTTTCCCAGCATCTAATTCTTCAGCTCATTGCTTTTGCTGCAGTCTGGCAAGCTTAATATGAGAAATACCCCACATTATTTCTTTCGCTTACAGAAGGGCTCCAAGCAGAGACCTTGTGCTTCTGTCCTAGATGCAGCAATAAACTTTTGGATTTGCTGCTAGTGTGTTGAGACTGCCAACATGTACACAATAAAAGTAAACCCTTTCTGCGGCCACAGACCACAAAGTGTTAGTGATACACGGTATTATCCTGTTATTTAGTGAGTCATTATCGCTGCTGAAAAATACACACAGCCCAATAAGTCGTTAAACAATAACACTGGAACACTGGAACTGGAGAGACAATGTTTGTTTTACTCTAGTGTAACTTATTCCACATGGTCCTTTTAAAGCATGTTAAATGTTAAGTCACTTTGGTCTGAAACTACTATTTTAAGATGAACTCTCAGATCTAGAACACACCTATTTGAAGCAAGGCTCTGAAAACATCTCCTGTCCAGGATAAACTCCCAGTTCAGGAGCAAGACAGATATTCTAGACTGCCCTATCATTAGCTGAATTACTAGGTCTCCATGTTTATTTACTGTCCATAACAGTGATGTGTACTGCTGCTCTGCTGCCTGCTTGAACATCTTTCAGATGCAAGCCACATGCACATGGTAGAAACCATATCCTGACCAAGGAGATAACATAGGTTTAACTTCTAGCATTCACCTCCCATGTGTGCTTTTTGAAGTTGTTGATGAACCAGTTCTTTGTGGAAACCTAGTAAGTTTTCCGAATCTTCTTGGTAGCGTTAATTCATGGGACAAATACTGCAAAAAGAAAGAGATGCAGATTTGAAAAGTGTCCTCATTTCACTCTCTGGCTACATTACCCAAAGGTTTAACATAATCAGCTCCAGCACCACAGTGGACCCTTGTGTGATACCCTGTACTTATGTTTCTACCATGTTCTTTACTGGGCCTAGTCCACAGCACGGCTTGGAAAACAAATGCATTAAAGTTTCTCTCATCACTAATGGCGTTCCCCAGACCTCAGTATTGGAACTAGTCCTACTTATTTATTTATTTAGGAAGTGGTGGAGTCACCATCCCTCAAGGTATTCAGAAAGTATATAGACATGGTGCTTAGGAACATGGCCTAGTGCTGGACTTTGGTGTGTTAGGTTAACAGCTGGACTCATGATCCTAGAGATCTTTTCCAACCTAAAATACTCTGTGATTCTATGATTCTACTTTTTTTGCCACTGGTTATGGAAAATAGATGTTCTAATTTCTTGATAACTGAGAGATTTGCCTTTTGGCTTGAGTTGATTTTATCTAAAGTTCTAAGAGGAAGAACAACCGACACTTAGAGCATTTTAGAGCCCTACTGATAACCTCATCCTTCCCCTAAAGTGTGGCATATTGTCTGAATTAATCTCGACTAAAGAGTTAATCTTCAAGGTTCTCTGCTGTGAGTGTGTATGAGGATCATGTGGAGGAGAATAGTTTGTACAGAACGTGAACCTTTTATTATCAGGGAAATCTTTGCGCAGCTTGCCACTGAAAATCTGCTTAGTTGGCAGTGATTTGTCTATTAAGTTATCAGTCATTGGTTAAAATTCAGGAAAAATCATGAGTATTTCAGAAAAATTAGTCAGCCCCTTTCTAGACACTTAAAATTTCCAATATAAATCACAGAAGACCCACCAGAGGGTCCATAATTCAGTGAGAGTCCTTGCATTTTTGCAAGACAGGACAAGTCTGTCTAGATGTGCACCTTGCTTCATGTGCACCTGGAAAGTGCCTTACGTGTTCAAATCCCTAAAGATGTACCTCCACAATAATGCACTAAAAAAGCTTTTGACTCTTTACCCTTAATTTCAATGTTCTTACCTAACAGGCAGATTGTTTTTAAGCATGCTTTGATGCCCAGACCCAGAAGAATGCTACAAAACAAGGCAAGTTTATAAGCATTAGAAGCTGTGCCACCACCCATGTTTTCTAGACATTTTCTGTCCCTATTGATAAAAACATGCCCAATTTTAACATTCTTCTCTTTGAAACAGACTGATTGTCTTGAAACGTGCCTTGATGTACACAGCCTTTGGAAAATCACAGAACAAGACAAGGTTGAAGATTCTAACCTTAATAGAGTTGATGTCTCACCAGCACAAATGCCCTGCCTTCATCCTCAGTTGTATCTTCATTTCTTGTCTTTGGAGTGGATTTCATTTGACATGTGTCCTTTCTTTTGTGGCAGTGTCTTATGCAGACACTTCAGCTGGTTCCTTGCCACGTAAAGCCATCTGCAGGAAGGCACAGAGCTCTTTGAAGAGCTGGAGGTGTGCTGAATGTGGCAGATGTTTATGACCTGACTGTACCTTCAGGTACAGCCTCATGCATATGTTGCTCATTTGTCATGTTGTCATAATTAGGCACACAGCTGACCAATGGCCCCAAATCAATCCTGACTATGTCACTTGCTTTACTTTATATTCTGGGTTTGCCTCTTTTTTTCTTCCCAGGTTCTGCTTCTTTATCAAGTCTCTCTTCTCTCACACAAGCCATTCACCTCTATTTACTTTTTCCTTGCTGGCCCCAGGTTTTCTGACTTTATACACTTATTTGGTACCCATGATATAGTTGCTTTGGTAATTTCTGCCGCAGTCAGTGATTAAGGAAGCATCTGCATTTGTGATAGGCAATGTTTCTCTTTTCTACCATTTTTCATGCTGCTGTCTAGTTAATGTAACTACTGATCAGGTATGGTCAGCTGCTCACACAATACCCCTCTTCTTACAATCTGTGGGTTCTACTAGCTTCTCATAACTTTATTTCATGGTGTACCCTATAGAGCCATAAATCAGGATTAAGCTAAGCTAATATCATAGAACAGCAGAATGGTTAGGGTTGGAAGAGGCCTTAAAGATCATCTGGTTCCAACCACTCTGCCGTGGACAGGGACAGCTTGCACTAGACAAGGTTGCTCAAAGCCCCATCCAACCTAGCCAGGAACACTTCCAGGGATAGGACATCCACAGCTTCTCTGGGCAATCTGTTCCAGTGTCACACTTACCCTCTGAGTAAAGAATTTCTTATTGACATCTAATCTAAATCTCTCCTCTTTTAGCTAAAAAACATTACCGTTGTCCTATCACTATCTGCCCATGTGAAAAATTGCTCTCCCTCATTTTTATAAGCCTCCTTATAGCATTGGAAGGCCACAATGAGGTCTCGGCAGAGCATTCTCTTCTCCAGGCTAATCAACTCCAGTTGTCTCAGCCTGAGCATGAAACAGTAATGGAAGAGGTTTCTAAGTAAGTTACATGGATATAGGCCTGTGTCCTGGTTCTGGACAGAACAAGGTTAATTTTTACAGTAGCCAGGAGGGCACATGGCTGGGACCTGAAGGTTGTTCTATACCACCTCATGTCAGTGCAGGGAGTGGGGGGGAAGGAAGTCTTTTTCTTGAAGGAAGGGCTCTCTTCCAGTTGGAACAGCTTGGCTGCAGTCAGGCTGGGAGTTCTACAGTGAGAATTCTGGCACGTGAATCACTTTCTCTTGTACACTTTTGTTATTAATAGTGTTGCTGTTACTGTTCATTTTCTTATCTCGTTGCTGTTTCCAGTAAATTGCTTTTATCTCAGCCTGTGAACTTTGCCTTTTGTGCCTCCAATGGGAGTGGGGAAGGGGAGCAGCGCATGATTTTAGTGGGAGTATTAAATTGGAGAATACCATTCCTAAAGCACTAAAACAAACCTTGGCAGGACAAAACCCAAGTGGGATATATCACAGGCTTCAGAGCAGCAATAAGCTCTTTTCCCTAGTGTCCTAGTAGCTAAATGGCTCATCCAGCCAGGAAACTGATCACCATCCTGGAACTAAGGTCAGTCTACTCCCAGGTTCTACAAGCTTGGATAGTATTGCCACCTAGATCTGTTCTCCCAGTATGGCCTAATTTTCGGTGCTTTGACTGTTCTACTACTCCAAACCTTTGTCCAAAGGTGTATTTTCTTTCAGCCTGTTAACCACAACCTTGATTTTCTGTTTATGATGTGTTAAATGTTCATGATACATCTTTCTGATGAAATGATGTTGAGAACTAGGTCATCTACACCTGATCCGAACGCAATAGAGGTTTGCTCATCCTGATTTTAAAACCTTTCAGTTATACAATACACACTTCCTCCTCTCTACAGACAATCCAGCTGCCACCATTACTTTCATGGCTATAGAAAGCTTTTCCTTGAGCCAAACTTTGGTGTCCCTGCCTGTAGTTTAACCCCCTGACTTCTTATCTTGTCAACAGAAGGAATGGAAAACATCTATTCTTTCAGATTTGCATGGATACAAGTCTCATATTGACTTGGCAGTTTGCATTCCTGCAATGTTTCCTCTTGAATCATGCCTTTTAGATCTCTCACTTCTCTTATTTCTTCCCATTGGTGGCTCTGCAGTTGCTGCCTGCTTTCCTGGTGCCACTAGTCCTATAAATACAGCTGTTAACTCTGGAGTCTACTGATAGCAAATAAAATGCTACATACTGTTAACAGCCCTGGCACAAATACAAAATACCACACTGATCTCTTGAGGTGCAGAGGCCAGAAAATTTCTCAGTGACTTAGGTGCACATGGAAGGGAGCTGAATGAAAGAGGAAAGCCTGTATTCCCATCAGCCCTATAAGGCCTGTAAGACACTGGTCTACCAAACACAGAGCTGGCTACACACCACTGACAGATCTCTGCTCTCTCCCCACACAGCCAAACCATCCCATCCGTGCCATTCCTCCCAAACCTGCCACTGCTCTGTTTGCACTGCTAGAGCAGAAGGCACAGCAGCAGCCAGGTAATGCTTGAATCCCCAAGCCCCTGTCTCCTGGTCTCCAGCCTATGCACATATGATCCACAGCAGCCTGTGTTCCTGGACTGACCCTTACACTCAGGATATTGTCTCACCTGCTGAAGAGATGGGAGCTCTTGCAGGAGCAGGAGCTCATCTGGATAAGCAGAAATACAGGAGAGGGAAGAAGTCAGAGCTTGCGCAGTCTACACATATGCACTCACACATCCACGCCCCTCCTGCACATACAAACACAGGAATACAGCCTCAGAACCTTAAACAGGTTTGCCAGAAGCTGGGTTCAGCTTCCCATAAGAGCAGAAGACTTTATAAGGCACTTGGGGATTTCTAACCATTAGGTAGGTGGCAAAGGAGCCTCTTCAATCATTTTAAAACATCATCACAATCCCAGAAAGCCATGATAAAACCATTCAGCTCAGTGTGGCTTTCAAACAGGCCATGTTTGAAATTCTAAGAGGGGAACAGACTGGCATGCAGCAGCATTGAAAGAAGAATGTGGTCTTACAAATGGTGCAGTTTCATTTCTCCAAAATCTGCAGCAAAATGCCCAAACCCATAACCACTAAGTAATCAGGAAGTTAAATCCGGTTTTTTGGTTTTTTTCTTTCTTTTGCTTTTATTTTTTAAATTACATTGTCTTTACATGCAGGGCTTCAATTACTCTGTTTAGGGCATGCAGCAGTGGTTACTACCTCACCATTTATTGAGCATGCACAACAGAGAGGACACGCATTTTTGGTTCATACATCTTCAGAAGAAAATAGAATAAATGGAGCAAACTGTGCCAAAATAGCAAGATCTGTGTGTGTACCAGTGCTAGTCCCCAGCCAATGGGCTAACATCTAAGCTGTGGGAAAAGAAGGAAACTGGAACAAGAACAATTCTTCGGTCTCAGCTATTCCGGTGGCGAAGTCAACCAGGAACAAGGGCACAGGCCTTCTCCAAGGTGCCTTGGGAAGAATGAGGAGCACAGAAATTCCCAGCCACATGGGTCCCTGTGGCCTAAAATTGACTGCTGCATGCTGATAACAGCAGATAGCATGTTCCTTGACATTGGTCTCTCCCCAGGACTCACAGGCTCATCTCTGGCAGAGCTGGCCAGTGCTGGAGGGACACCTAGCCAGGCAAGGCCACTTGGAGGTGAAACAAGTCAGAGCTGAGGCAGAGGTTGGTAAAGTCAAAGCAGCAAGCAGTCAGGAAAGATTTCTGACCACCCTCAAGGACAGCAGATTAGAGTCCATTATAGTGAAGAAATGTTTACCTTTAAAAAAAGTAATTTTGCATCTTCTCACCTAAGGGGCTTGGTTTTTGCAAGGTGTTCCACCAGCTTTCTTGACCTGGAATATATAAATAAAATATAAATACGGTGCTTTATGCAGCTGAGGTCAGTCACCTCTCACTTTTAATAAAAAAAAGTCTATTTTCCCTGGAATATCCAGCCTTGCTCAAGGCTGGCAAATAGATGATAAACAGGAGGCCAAATTACCTTCACAATCAAGGGCTGCAGCCAGAGTCACGCACTATGTCTGATTCACCCTGCACTTCCCACTAATAGCTATGAGAACCTCGCACACAGATCAAATGAGGAATATGGCTTCATGTGGCCAGAGCTGCTGAGAAAGCATCACAGTCTCCAGTTTGCATGACACAGTTCCCACATCTTGCCATATGGCACTTGCACTTCCATTTTTCTAGAAGCTGCACCTCCTGGAGTCGTGTGATTACGTATCACTCTTATTTTCTTTGAACTTACATTTGGTTGCCAAGTAAATTGGAAAGCACCAAACCTTCAGGTTTCAAAAGCAGAAGACAAATCCAGAGAACACGGTATTTGTTACTTCTTAATTCTTCATTGGGGGGGGGGATTATTTTTTTCTCAACCTATCTTTTTCTCCAAGCTGGGACAGCTTTGGAATGGAGGTGAAAAGAGCTGGAGCATCAAGTGGAGAGTGCTAGTGCCTATTTGGTTGTAGCGCTGCCCCAAGGCTGGCACACTGCACTTCCATGGCCCCTTGCAGGGAGGCAGCAGAGTCACTAGGCTATTGCTTTCACTGGGAAACACATCTCAGTTGATCTTGCTTCTGCATTTTTAGTTCCTGTATTCTGCAGTTTTGTAACAGCAAAACAAAGCCTCATTGGTGTCGTGGTTTTGGTGGGCAAAGATGCTAAGGGCCAGGCAGTTCAGCAGGGGACTTCATTTTTCAGTGGCACCAGCTAGGAGCTGGTTTTTGCCTGAGAAGTAGGAGTGAGATGCTTGTATTAGCATGCACTGCTCTTGAGACAAATGACAGCTGCCAGAAGGCTTTTTTGTCTCTACCACTTTGAGAAGAGTAGGGACACAGTTTGCACCTTGTACATCTCTTACAATAGGCTCAGGTACTGAAGTCATTCTGTGCACGTACTGAATTTTTTTGTATATGTCTGGTGATCAGAAAGCAGTTTTCTCAAAAAGAAAAAATTCTGAAGCAGAATTTGAAGAGAAGAGTGTGTGGCTTGTTTTGCAGACTAGATGTTTGCAAAATACATGCAACTCTCCCCATTTCCAAACTCCCTAAGTTCACATCCAGCTCCTCTAACTACTTCATTCAACCCCCATGCAGCAGGTGGTTTCCAGTGCAAAAACTCTTTTGTGTCTGCCACATATAAGCAGTGCTCTGCAAAATTTGGCCAGTCACTGCTTCTTCCAGGAAAATTCTCTCCCAAGCTGCTAAATGCAATGCTCATGAATTAGTGCACTGGATTTATTGTTTAAACCTGCACAAAACACAGCATAGAGCAAGTATTCGGGTGAAAGCTCAGAAGCACCCCAATCATGGTTTCTCCAGTTACCTCTGCAGGGTCTCAAAGCATTGGAGTGACAGCAACCCATAAGCTCTTGATTTTTCACAGGTGTGCCAAAATATTCCACTGAGCACTGCCTTCTCCCTGGGATACAATCTATACTCTCAGTTTTCCAGGGGAGAAGATACCTTTCACATCCAAGCCCCCTGGCCAGCTGATGGACAACTGTCATGCAATCAGACCTCCCTGGGATCATCAGGACTCAGACCAGGTACTTGGAAACAGTTAAGGAGGCACTATCTGGAAAGCTCAAAAAGAAACATATGATGTCCAGCACATAAAATTGCCCTTCCTACTCACTACTGTGTCCCACTCCATTTGCCACATTTCTAAACGCCCGATTTATCCTCCTAACAGCAAAGGCAGGTTTAAAGGTGTCAGTGACAGCAAGTGCTCAAATCACTGGAAACTATATTTCTGAGCATCTTTTTTAGAAACACCACTCTCCAGGATTCTCCAGGTCTCTGCCAAGAACATGCATAGGAGAGCCAGAGAATGTTCAGTGAGCGCATGCTCAAGTCTGCTGCAGTGAGGAGCAAAGATAGATGAATGGCAAGCCAGAGGTGACAACCCATCTGCTTCTGTAGGACCTCTCTGGCATCTTCTGAGGGACTCAAGGAAAACCACGAACAGAGATAACTAGCCAGTGAGGACTTACTGGTTATCCTCCAGCATTATCTGAACCCAAAAGCTGGAGCAGAAACCATAGCATTGCACTGAGTGTATGTTCCAAACAGGGCCAAGAAAGGGCAGTAGGACAGCTGCTTGGAGGTGATCATGCTCTGGCTGAGCTGAAGATTAACCTTGCCCTGACCTCTTGTCTCTTTTACAGGGAACATAAGGCAGAAATTTTTCAAGCAAAGAAGTACTTGACGTTTTGTGTCCCCCACCTCTAAACTGTGCAGCAGCTCAGATGTCTTTTTTTTTGCAAGGCATCTAGCAGAGAATTGGCCTGCACCATTCTGTCCTGTGCTCGAGATCCCACAGTCCACTAACCCCATTCTTTCCAGGGACAAATAGTCTTTCTGCTCTACATATGTAGACAATACCCAGAAACCTCCTCCAGCAACTGCAGAGAGATGCAGGCTGCTGTCGGAGAGAGCTGTGGGTGTGCATGAATGAGTGAGTGAATGAATGAATGAATGAACCATTCGCTAGTATTGGCATGAGAATCTCCATGATTTTGAGACAACTAATTAGTGGTTGTAAGCATGTTTGCAATGGTAGGTGTTCACTTCCATGACTGCAAAGAGAGACAGGCAAGTAAAGGTAGTTGGAGGAAACTGCTACCTCTCCCAGCACAGCCCAATCTGTAATCATGTTGAAGCATAGATGTGCCCACACTGTAACAAACTTGCTGTGTCAGGACATGAGAAGTCTTATTGCATTTTTGCCTAGAGCATCAGGGAGACCACGGGAGCATTTGCTCAGCTTGCCCAGCAGATTTCACAGCCCATGCAGAGCTCTATTCTGTTACAGCTACTTCAGCAGGCTTGACTGAGAAAAAGCAGTATGAACCATGGACACTGCAGTGTGGAGCAGTCCTGTAACACAGTATCTTCTTTCAGCAATTGGAGTCACTGTCTCTCCTACTTACTCCCTGACTTCCACTCTTTTCTTTCAGAGTCTAACTCCACCTTTCTGTTGGAGACTGTAAAAAACGAAGGTCTGAATTTCCTGGAAAGGGATGTGTGAAGGACTGGGAAGTGGGGCACATCTTATCCCAGGCTCCCTGTTTCATATTCCTCCTAATCAGTCACTTTTCAAGCAGATGAAATCTGCTCTTATGTTCAGGTGGGATAATAATGCTTCATGTTTTCTGTCCCAGCGCCACTAAGGCTGGATGATACAAAAGGTTCATTTGCATGGACTTAATGGGCATCACCACAAACACTGACAAACTCTTGTTTTCTTCAGCTCCCCTCAAATGGCACAAAAATCCCGCAGCTGAAGCAACCTTACTGAGGATCTCAGCAGGAGGCACTGGGAGACAGGAACACTCACTGGAAGCTGGAGAGAGAGGTGAGCTGGGAGGAACTGAGAATGTGCCTGGTTCTTCAGAGGGCAGCTTACCAGTGGATCCCTGTTAGCAAAGTTTAGTCTCGGTGATCCAGAAGAGTAGGATACTGTATTCACTGAAAGAGCTGGAAGTAGGTCAGCAACATCACTGAGGGAAATGGGAAGCTTTAGGGAGAACTTCATGACTAAAATCTGAGTTCCTCTGCTTACTGTTGCAGAGATTAGATTTCAGTATGTAGGGTGAAAAGCAACAGCAGGGATTGTGTTCGCTGCAACCATGCCAATTTTTTTTCTGCTCACACTATCCTTTTGCCATGCCAGCTTGTGCAGCACCTTGCATCCTGCAGCCACTGCCAGAACCAAATGCCACTGATACACATTCACCGCTCTGCTCAATTCCTGATCCGAGCACAGCACTCTGCATGCTGTACACATTTAGCTGTGCTCATTTTATATCAGTGGCCCTGCTGGGAGAATTGAGCACCATCAAAGTACCCCACACGGATAGATGCAACCTTATCCCTCCTCTGAAGAGTTTTAAATCAAAAGAGGTGAGACAGAAAATCAGAGTTAGCTACTGGACACAAAATCATGGGCTTTTTCTAAACCAAATTCTTATATGGAAATGCCTTTCATTCCATATGTAGGCAATAAGCTCTTAAAGTAAGACCAAAAGTAAATAATATCAATAACAGCTGGAACATTAAGTAGCTGGTTTGTTGGTTGGTCAGTTCATCACAAAGTGCTTTACAAAGGAGTTTTGTGTCGTTGTCCATACCTTACATCTCATCTTGAAAAGAGAAATTTAGTTTTCCATCTCTGTTGAAGGACATGGTGATGAAAAATCTTAATAAGTTTTTTTTGAAAGTAAGGAAGAAAAGCACAGATAAATCCAAAGATAAAATTCTGGGTTTCTGTCTCACCAGTGGTGACAAAAATCACAGGCACAGCTAACAAGATAAGAGGGAAAAGGTCTAAGAGGGTGCAGGAGCTAAAATAATGTCTTGATTTTCCACAGTTCTTGTTGCACCTGAGGATCTGGGCGTAGAGGGCTAGTCAAGGTCACTGGGTACTTGCAACGACCAGTGTGTGAGTTATTAGCTCTGGTCCTATTTTAAGTTCCTAAAGTTAGAGAGTTTTTCCTGGAGGGCGGGACAACGGGTTCATCTGCTCCTTGCTGGAGCCAGCGAAGGGTGGAGGAGTCATTCAGGCATGGTAAAAGGGGAATTGCCCACAGGAAGGACACTTGGGCCAGCCTGAGGTGCAGCAAGTCCTTCTCTGCCAGGCTGCTGCCTTCCTGCAGGACCTCTCCAATGCTGGTGACCCTTCTGTGGGGACAGGAGGGTCTGTGGGTTTAAGGGCTGACTAAACTGCCAGATGTGAGGGCAGTTCCCAGGAAGGTCCTAGCTGACCCACATGCTCCTTGCCTATCACCCCATGTCCCCCACTGTCCTCTGCAAACACCTCAACTCTGAGGATGTGATAGGGAAGTGAGTCCCAGTCCAGGTCCCCTGGCCTCCTGCCTCCCCACAGGGACCATGGGCAACATTGTGGGGCACGGGGACAGGCACAGCAAGGCACTCCTTGCACACACACACGTGTTTCTCTTGTCGCCATCTCTCCCAGGGTTCGCTCCTTCCTGCAGAGTGAAAATGGGTTCGGGATCGCCCTGGCAGGCTGCAGGGCGGCCGGGGAGATGCGACGAGCCACAGCGGGCAGGACCTGACCGGTCAGGGTGGGCTGGGCTGGAGTCAGGCAGGGCATGGATGGGAACTGTCCCGGTCAGGAGGGGCAGGGCTGGGGGCAGGCAGGGCAGGGCTGGGGAACTGCCCCAAGCAGGGAGGGCAGGGCTGCTGGGGGTGGGTCCGCAGCCAGCCCTGCCTTTCAAAGTCCCTCGATCCGAGGAGGAAATCGGGAAATATTTCCAGCAGCAGGGGGACGAGGAGGAGGGCTGAAGCTGCTACCGCGGAGGAGGGAGGTCTTTCCCTGCCCGCGCATCGCGGCGGAGGGATGCGGAGGGAGGGGAGGCTGCCTGCGGGGCGGGCCGGCTGAGCGCATCCCCGGGGCGCTGCGCGCGTGTGTGTGTGTGTTAGTGTGTGTGTGCGCGCGCGCCCCTCCATCCATCCCTCCATCCCTCCCTCCCTTCTTCCTCCTTTCCTCCCTCCTCCCTCCTCCTCTCTCCTTCCGCCCGCCGCCGCGCGCTCAGCAGCGCACGGGGCTCCCGCCGCCCGCCCCGCCGCGATGCCCCCGCCGCTGCTGATCCGGCCCGGCGACGCGCCGCTCCTGCCCCCCGCCAGGTAGGACCGAGACCGACCGGCCCTCGCCCCCGGCCCTGCCCAGCGCGGCGGGTCCCCCGGCGCCTGGACACTGCTTTCTACACCGGCGTCGGAGTGCCGGGGGAGGCTGGGGGGGGCGGGAGGGAGACCCGGAGCCGTGTGGGAGCCGATGGGAGGCGGGGTAGGATGCTCACACATCCACACACCACCAGAGAATGTATTTTACAACCCAGCCACGGCACCTTTAGGCAGGCGATGGGGCTCGCCCCCCTCCCCCGCCGGCCAATCGCGACATGTCGCGACGGGAGGCGCGGCTGCGGCGCGGTGTTGCCTTCCCCCTACCCCAAGAGCCGGGCATTGTTGGGCAGGTGGGGTCGGGCAGGGGGCCGGAGCAAATCCCCTTCCCCGGGGGGCTTTCGGGCGCATCCCCCCGTGCGCGGCGGGGTGCGGTGCCTCCGCCTGGCCGGGGCTGTGCGTGCCTCCAGGCAGGGCTGCTTTTCCTGCCTTGAGGCGGTTCCTGAGGTGAGTGGTCGGAGGCACCTGCAGCCACGCTGAAATTTCCATTTTCATCTCGAGCATCATGTGTTATTAAGGGCTAGTATTAAGCAGCGCTCATCACGTAGGCTTTGTCTAGGTGGAAGCATGGCTGGGGCTCTTCCGTCATCTTGAGTTTAATTCTTTATTCGCAGCCTTGTTGCTTCCCTCCCCACCGAACCATGCAAAACAACTCCGCACTCTGCTCTGTCTCCAAGGCGAAAGCAAACTGCCAAAATGTTACAGAAATGCAGCAAGCACTAGGGAGAATTGGAGTCTGAAAATGAAAGCTGTAGTAAAACCACAAGGTCACAGGCATGTGGGTGCAAGTGTGTGATTGAAGGGGACCTCTTTGCTTGCGCTTTACAGGAAGATGTTCCTCCAGTCCCAGATGTTGGAAATTTGCGAGTCAGGTAATGGAAATGAAGGCTGAGAGGGGCTGGGATTCTTTGAGTGCTCTCCTGACACTTGCCTGGGTATTCATGTGCTTTTTGTCACTACCACAAAAAGGAGAGATGCACTTTTATTTAGAAAAGGGAAGCTGGGACACTTGCATGTTGATGTGATGGTGGCATCCAGGAAAAAAAGAGCTGTTCTATATGGCTTTGGCTGGGGAAGTGGGTATCACCAAAGAAAGGCATTTGTAGTCCCTTGGGAGCACCTATGAAATGTTTCTTTCTCCCCTTTCCTTACGAATGATTCTTCAATAGCAGCTTTGCCCCTTGTTCAACACAGACATTTAGTCCAAATAGGGAAATAATCTAACATTTCTAGAGCCATAACCTGCCAGCCAAGGCATGAACCCCCCCCACCAACTCCCCAGGAAAGCTGATGCATTTTCTGACTCCTCTTACACCCCACCAGCTCTGTTTCTCTGGAGACGTAAACAACTCCTAAGTCAGTGTTGGGAAGCCACGTTGGCCAAAGCTTCCTCTATACCAGGGTTTTCATTCAAGATACCTGAGGAGGTTGGACATACTCTTTATGTCGAGCATCTCTGAATGCCAACACCAAGTAGCACAGTTTTAAGGTGATGAAACTTTGCTTTCTTCTCTCTCCCCCCACTTTCACTAAGGTTTTTGTGATCTATTGGCTGTGAATTGCTCCCAAGACTTAAACAGGCTTCACCTGTTTAAGTACCAGGTTTTCTCTCCTGGTACTGCTGTACATGACGTGGCACAAACTTTGGCTTATGTCCTTGCTCCTGGGAGTCTCTACATCACCTTAAATGATGTTATATAGGCACAGCTGCTTCTCTGCCTTTTGTAGTGTCCAGATCTGCTCAGGGCTTTCAGAGTTGCAATTTTCTGGCATTGCATCTAGGACAGAATTTGGTTTTCTGCTGTGGTTTTCAGGGGATACTGTCATGGCTTACCAGGGTAAACCTGTTGTTCTCCAGCATCCCAAAGAAACTTAGAACCTGGAATAAAGCCCAGTGACCCCCAAGACAGAAGCATCACTGGACAGCCAACCAACAGGTTGGTCATAGACAACACATGTCTATGGCTCTCCTTGTGACTGGTACAGGGAAGAACCTGGACCCCTGTTCAACTCTACGTGCTGTAATCTGCATGTGCTCCCAGCTCACGGACACTGGTGCCCACAGCTGTGCAAATCTGGGCTCCACCTGGGTCTGCTGCAGGGTGCTCAGGGTGCTGTGCTGTTGAGACTCTTGGCATACAGTATGGGCTGAGCCCACTGACCAGTCTTTCCCTTGCAGAGGACATAAGTGGTATCTCTCCAGCTATTTTCAGGAAGCTTGTAGGAACTTGGCTTTTTCTGCTATCTCTGTCCCTCTGATGATTTTAGCTGAAATTGGAAAGAGGGGGGAGCGATGTGAACAGACAGACAGACGTGGAAACTGTGATTTCATATGCCCGGCTTCCTAAGGAAACCTGGCTACAAATAGAAGTGAGATTTGGTGCTACAAAGAGCTCCTGGGGAGACAGAGAAGGAGGGGGAATCTGAGGAGAAGGGAGAAGTGGGTAACAAAGGCCTGGCACACACCTGGGCTTAGATTCCCTTTTCTGAGATCTGGGGGTCTAAAAGCTGGGCGTCTGCTCGGCGCTAGCATTCAGCTCCCTCTAGAGTCAACCGTGCCAGAGCTGTGCCTATGGACGGTGACTCTGCTGGGAGGTGCTACCACCCTTCCCCAGCCAGGGCCAGTCACGAAGCTGGTGGATGAAGCATGCCAGGGTGAGCCTTTGCCCAGACTAACCTGCCCAGCTTCTGTCTAGTATCATGTCCGAATCACAGGTCAACACATTCCCATGGATGCCTCCCAGCTCTTCATCCCTAGAGGGTCGCAGGGAGCTGGGGCTGGGGATTTGTCTCTGCTCCCTTGAAGCTTTCTGTTCCTGCAGAGCCTAGGAGAGCATCCTGCTGCACAGAGGACCCACACACAGCTACAAACCCAATGCAAAAATAGTCACAGAGGTAGGAATGGACACAGGCATAGAAGAAAGCAACAAACCTGTTAATTCCTCCCTTCTGGTCCCTTTGGGGCACTTCTGGGCAGATACTTCCTTCCCAGGCTACTCAGGAGCCTCAGGCTTATTAGCAGTGTTTTATTCTCCCAGCACTCTCAGGAGATGCTCTTCCCATTTTACATAGGGAGACACGGAGCACAGGGAGATAAAGGGCTGCCCTGGGATCGCACAGGGAGTCTGTTGGCAAGGCAGCCTCAAAGCCGGCTGGTGGAGACCAGGCAGACTCCACTGTGCTTAAATCAGCAAGGGAGATCCACGGGCAGAGAGGAAGGCATTCACAACCGAGGAGGAATCATAGGGAAGAGCCTGATGCTGCTTGATAAAGAAGAGACCAAAGGCAGGTGGTGGGGATAGAGAAATGGTCTGGAGACAGCAGCAAGTAGGAAGGGAGATGTTTAAACAAACAAACAAACAACAACAAAAACCCCACAACCCTAGAGAAATGTAGTATATTTCTCCCTTGCTTCTTATTTTCTGGTGTATTCATTGCTGAGATCTTGAGTCATGGGGGAAAGGGACAATTTGACACTTGGTCTCTGCGAGTGAAAAGCAAGACTGTAATCTCCCTAACACACTTCCAAGCTCATTCTCTGCAAGCTGCCCCCAAATTCATCCAATGTTCTGGATGTTTTGTTTTCTCTGTTTATCTGTTTATTTTGGAAAGTTGCTGGGGACATTGTGGGAGGAGATTGGATGCTTCATTGAAGAGATAGGATACTTGGAAAAATCAGTTGCAGACTGATAATTATTCTTACTTTTTAATGTCCTTTACAGAAAACAGGGTGGCCTGATGTGTATTTTACTTGATCGGATCCATGGAGGGCTTGTGCCTCTGACTATATTTGGAAAGGTTTTGATGTTTTTTGTACTGATGCAATCAGGATGCTGATGGCCTGGAAATCATTTTCCTGATGTGGAGATCTGGAGGGTCATGGGCAGGGGATGCCAACAGGCTGTGCCTGTTTTGGAGTGGCAGAGCTGGGTGGAAGGGAGCAGGAGCCAGGCAGAGCTGGAGCAGGGAAGTGAGCCAAGGGTTTTCCAAGCTGTGTTTAAAGTGCCGTCACGCTGTGCAGCCCTGAGTGGCAACAGAGTATTTGGACTTAGCAGCTTTCCTCCTCCGTGGACCTGGATGTACAGCCAGTGTGGGGGTAGGGTCTTTTTCCTGCCTTGATGGCTAAATCTCACAGCTGTCAGGAGCTAAGTTTTACCGAAGCTGTGCCATGGGGTCATCATCAAGATCAGTAGTGAAGCCAGCAGAGCCTGTGGCTGCCTTGACAAATCTCCAAGTACCCCATACCTCCTTTCAGGACTGTTGGCATCCGTTTTGTGTCCCTTGGCTGTAGGAAGCTGGACCTGGGCTCTTGCCTGATTTGCTGATTGATGATCAGAGACCATACAATTTATTTGATGGAGTTTTTCTTTCCTACAGTCATGTCTTGTCTTAGTACAGGCTTTGCCCAAGATGCCTGCTTTAAAGCAGATTGCTACTTTCAATGAGGCACAGTGTACAGGCTTCAGCAGGGCCAGGAAGGGCCAGCAGGAGAGGAGGGGTTTACTAGCCCTCCGGAGATGGGCAGTGGGTGTAAGTCCCATGTGTGGAGGCAAGGTATGCAGTGCTTTCTCCTGGGAATTCTGGTTATTGCTTGCAGTAGACTCTTTAAGTGCTGGTCTGCTGCAAGAGAATCTGGGAAAGGGGTCCTGCGACTTGGAGATGTCAGGTCTGGCCATGGGTTAGGAGCATAGGGCATGGCAGGGAGGGGAACACCTGTTGGCCAGGAGAGCCTGCCTTTTTGGGGCTTGATGTCTTTTACCCAGGGACAGTGGCAGGAAAGTGAGCAGCTAACTTGCTTTGATGCTGTCTTTCTTTAGCTTACAGGCTGTCTGTGCCTTGCAGTAACTACTAGCTGCTTCTTCGTCAGTTTTTGGCCTCTCTGGCTGAAGGGAGACTGTCTTTCTCCTGCCCCAGCAAAGGATGGTTTGAGCTGCCTTCTCTATCTCTGCAGCAGTGCACTCTCGCTAGGAAAAGGTCTTCTCTGTCTCTGACTATGGGATGTGGAAGGGCTGTCTGGGAGTCTCTATAGTGCTGCAACATGCTCCTGGTTGTGTTCCCACATCATGCTGAAAAGCAGCCACTATGTGAACAGCAAACTTTCTGCTGGCCCCCAGCAAGTGACCAGGCACCCTGTGGGGAGAGGGTGCTGCTCCAGCCTTCTGTACACCAGTGACACAGGTGTGAGGACACCTTCTTCCATACAAGCTGCCAGTAAATCCACAGTAGTGATGTTTATTATGAAGCTGATGTCACAGTGGGGTAGGCACTGTTGGGTAGCATCGGCAGTGGCTGTAATGGTGCGAACACTGCTGTGTTATAGCTGCTCTGTACAGGTTTTCTATTGAATGCTGGGAAAAAATTTCTCCATGGAAAGTCTCTCAGTCTCTCTTTGTGTGGCCACTCATTCCTTGTGAGCCTAGGCCATTTTCTTCCTTGCCCAATCCTTCTGTAATTAAAGTGTCTAGATTAGCAGTGTTTTTTCAGTACTTTTTAAAAATAACAGTGCTTCCACTGTGTTGCAGATGGTCATAGACCTGTGTGTGATACAAAGGTGTAGGAAAATAACAGGAAGGGTCTTGAGGTGGATATTTTAAGGCTGAAATGCCCCAATGGAGATGGGACTTTTGGGGGGCTGCAGCAAAGCAAAAGCTGCGCTTTGTTTAAATGCAGAGCAGCTTTCAGACTCACTTTGCATGCAGCGACAAGCCGGCTTGAAGGAGCAAAGCTGTCAGAGCAGAGTCTAAAAGGCTGTTTCCTCCCTATCTGGCAGCTCCTGAGCTGGGGGGCAGGAGCATGAGCTGGCAATGTGAGCTCTCTCCTACCAATTTGTAAAACCTGGAGCTCCCTTGTCATGCAGGGAGGCAAGTATCTCTGCGACCCTCCTAGCCCTGCTGTAAACAACAACTGCCCTCCTGGTGTTTCGCAACACCAAGGTTGGAATAAAGGCTGGACCAACGTCCCTTGGCCGGGAGCTACATCTAAACTGAGCTTGCCATGCTCTCATGGGCTTTTCTCCCTGACTGTGCAAAGTGGCCTGCTGGCACCCTTGGGGAGCTTGTTGCAAAAGGGAAGGGGCTCAGCTGCAACTTCAGGAGAGCCCAGGTTGGGCTCTATCTCTCCTGGCTAGCTCTAGCTTTCCCTTAAAGCTCTCCAGCAGCCCCAAGGCAGTTCCACTCCTGCAGTGGTAAAAAGGGCTCTGGGTGCTGTCCCTGAGCATCAGGCAGTGCCTATGGGCAGGGCTGTGCTGGCCCAGGACGGTAGTTTGGGATTTTTCACCACACATGTATGGTCAGTGCTGAGCTCCAGAGCAGCCTGTGTCTCTGCCCAGTGCAGCCATGATCCATCTGATCCCAGAGGCTTTGGGGTAGTGCCTCCAAGGCCACGAGCACCACTGCAGGCAGGGTTTGCCAGGGCTGCCAGCATCAGCACCCGCACTTGCTTTTATTGTTGATGGCCAGGATGGGAAATGCAATTGAGACACCTTAATGAAAAGCTAACAAAGTTGGGTTTGGAGGAAGGGCTGTTCTTCTAGTAGCCTTGCTTCTCATTGTAGAATAATGTAAATGATTTGTCTGGGAATATTCCTACAGCGGTGTGATGACCATGGGCTGAGACCCTAGGCAAATGCAGAGTAAGAGGATCTCTGGGGGACCAAGCTGTTTATTTTGGATCGTACAAATAAAGAAATTATGATGATTTAATAGCAGCTGCTTCTCAGAGATATTTTGAGTGTCAGGCTCTGGTTGCATGTGTGTAACTAGCATGTTGTGGACAAGCATTTTCTAGCCCTCCCTAATTCCTGAGTCTCACTGTGAATTGGTTTAAGTAGGAAAGCTGGTGATAGTATGTCAGTCTTGTTTGATGACCACACCACAAAATGCTGGAGAAAGTACAGCAGAGAGCTGGGCGACGCTCCTGCTGCTCAAAGAAGGCACGTTGATGCGGCCAATGGGTTTCTCTTCCAAAGCTCCGGCCATTTCTTGTCCCTCTGAGATCTCCAAAAAAGTTCCACATTTTTTACCTTCTGCCATCTGAGGGAAAAATATTGTTTGTATGTGACATGCTGGTTGAAAATGCCAGAAAGATGGACTGCTCAGATGCAAACCTCTAGGCCTTTTTTCCTCCTGTTTAACATAATATGGGACTTGATTTAAAATCACCAACCAAATAGAAAAAAACAAACCCCAAACCAGCTTGTATTAGAATGTTTAAAAGGGAAGAACATGGCAAATAAAGTTCAAATTACTTATTAATTTGATTTCATGCATGTCTTTTTTTCTGCATGAGACTTCCAGTGCCCAAATCCTTTTGAGATTGTAGACTTGGTCCAAAGTGTGATGGGACTCTCCTATGACCTAAATCAGTGACCCAAAGCATAATATTTTTTCTAGAACCATCTGTTTTCTCTTCTTGCCAAGGGGATTTCACAATGCCTGATTGCTCTGAATAATTGTACATGTGCAGGGATATGACTTGCCACAGGGAGAAATATTAACTGAACAAGGGCAGGTGGATGTTCTTGAGTTTTTTGAAGAAACTACTAGCCTTTAGAAGGAGAGGGTGAAGAACCATGCAGCTGAGTAATATCATATGCCCACAATGAATTTTTTTAAGCCTACATATTTAAAAAGGAAGCAAAACTACACTTACGAGCTATCTGGGATAAACAGAGTAGGTACCAAGTCAGCCTGTGTTTTGACAGCCCCTTTATCAAATGTCTCTGTGATTTGGTTTGGAGCAGTGTGAAACACAGGAGTACAGATGTTGGGTGACTAATTGATGCTTCAGCTAAACTTCAATGACCATGAATGCACATCTGTTTCAACTTAGCTATCTGCTGAACGGCCTGCAACAAGGTACTCTTCTTTACAAACATCATGTTTTCATTTTTTTTACTTCACTTTTGTAAGCAGTGGCTACAGTTTGCATTTGGGAAAGTGGAAGGCACCAAGGGGCTGTGATTAGGGGTACAATGTTCAGGGCTTCTGAATCCAGCAGTAAGAACTTTTTTTGTAGCATTAGCAGGATTTCCAACACAAACAACTTTCTTTTAAATCTATCTTCCTACAAGAGATTTGCTTTTTCTTGTTCATCTTATCTGTTCTTATCACCCAGCTCTCTGACTTGCTCATTTCCTCCACTATGTATCTTTTTCTTTTCTTAATTACAAAGCTGTGGAGCGGGGGTTGGAGGCAGACCAACAGTTCCTGGTGAGAAAATGTCGTTTATATGAAACTGCCTTGATAAATTCTCAGTATTATTCTTCCAGACCAATAATCCTACTACAATATCCATAAATAAAAGCAAACAGAGGAGAGGGCTTTGATCCATCATTACACTGTTTCTTTGGGAGTAGACCCCATAACATGGGTGCAGGATGCTACCTATTGCTTCCTCCAGTCAGGTGTTCACTTGTGCACAGCCTTGTCTCTGCATAATATGCCCCTGCCCTAACAAGGAGGGGCGATTTGTCATGGGGGAGAAGGAGATGGGTGGTGGTCGACCAGGTGCTTTTCTTCAAGGAGGTGTTGGTGTGTTCCTGTTTAGGAGGGTAAATACTTCTCCTCAGGAATGCCTGCCTGTACTATTGCAGTCAGCAATGCAGCATGTGTAGCCTGTTCTGTGGCTGGAGAGGCAGCCTGAGCCCCAGCTGTGCTGTGAAACAAGACCTCTTTCAGAAGGAAGAGGGAAGGTATTCTTAGCCATCCCATTTGGGTCCCAATCACTATGACTGGGCCCGGATGACAGCTGGGATGCTGTCACTGGGTGCCACCTTTAGTGTGAATGGGTTGGTCTGTGTCTCCCAGTGCATGCAGCTGTGAGCTGTCAGACCTGGTGTGTTTTTGCTGGAGACCAGGCAGATGGCAAATGGTAGAGTGAGACCTGCCAGGCGCTGCGAAGACTGTACTTGAGGAGGCATTGACTGTCTCTTGCTTGTGTCCCATCTCTGATATGGGCCTGGAAATGAGATCTTTCTCTTAGAAGTTAAAACCTTTCATGGCTGAACATTTTTTTTTCCTTTCAGGAGTGTGAGTTTTTTATGAGCAAAACCAGTTCAGCTTTTTGTATTTCCCAGCAAAGTCAGGATATCGATGTACTCATTTTCCTCTCTTCATAGAAACATTTTAAGCACTGTGTGATTAAATTAACTTGGACAGGAGAAGCATAGTATAGCAAAGGCTCTCCTTGAGGAGAAAATATAGCTTTAATAACTAGGGATCTGGCTTTTATTGGCTAGTAAAATTGAGAATGTAACACTGAGCATGCTCAGGTTTTTGCACTAAGCATCTCTTTGTACTTAAAGGCATCTGTTCTGTCGGTTTATGCACTGTTAACTAACTGCAAACCTCTTTAACAGCTCCTCTACATTGCTGGAAAATCCTGAGGCAGGACAAGGGCAAGTACAGCTGTCATGCCTGATGACTGATGTTGTAAATGGAGTGAGAAAGGCCCTTGAAGGGGAAGCCGTCAAAGCTGACCTAGTGGGAAAAGAGCACAGGGACATGTTTCCTCTCGAAGCATGCCAAGAGAGCCAGGCTTCCATGCATATGGGGCTCTTTCCAGTTTTGGGAAGGTGCAAAGTGATGCGCTGTGGAAGGAATGGCTCCAAAATCATTAATTACAGACTGCCCTTCTGGTGCACCTTATGACCAAGTTACTGTTAAGAATAAGGTTTTGCCAGGGCTTGAGAGCTCACTTTGTGCAGATTTCTGATGTGGAGTAGATGTTTAGGAGGACTGTGAGCAAGAAAAGGCTGTGAAATACATGGATTACTGTGATTTAAAATGGCAAGTATAAAAATATTTTTTAAACATGATGAGGGGATAGTAGATTCTCTGTCCTCTTCTGCTCTTACCCTGAATTCCAGTGAGAGAATGCACAGTAATTTTGAAATGGGAAACACTTCTACCAGCTGTGAAGCAGAATGATGGACTTTAATTAGATGAGGAACAAGAAAATGCAGTTGAACAAATAGGCTTTCAGCAAAGAGAAAGAAACATCATAGTAGCTAAAGGGGGTAGGTGTTATCCCGATGGTAGCATCTGAATCCACCCTTGTTCAGATGACTGAACTAGATAATTTCTACATGAAAAACATCAGTAATCATAACAAAATGGGCTCATTCAATGGGTCTTCTTGAGTAACAGGATAACTTGATTATATGTTTGGGAAAAATGAGAAATAAAGAGACTGGAGAGGAAAATCTGTTATCTCTGGTTGGCCTCACTTAATGCATCTTTCCTTTTGTCTCTGAAGGTTGAGGATGTCTGGGATCTGTTCGGAAGAAGTGGCCATGTCACGAGTAACTCGCCCACCCACCTTCCCAGTGAGCTTTCAGCTCCTTGTGCTGGTGTTGCTCTGCCATGCAGATGGCATACATGCGGAGAGCCCCAGTGAACTGCCAGGGAATGACACCGAGGAGTGTGCTGGCTCGTACATCTGCAAAAAGGGTGTGATTTTACCAATATGGGAACCCCAAGACCCCTCATTTGGTGACAAAATCGCTCGGGCAACAGTGTATTTTGTAGCGATGGTGTACATGTTCCTGGGAGTGTCTATCATAGCTGACCGCTTCATGTCCTCCATCGAAGTCATTACATCCCAAGAGCGAGAAATAACCATCAAGAAGCCCAATGGTGAGACCAGCAAAACCACTGTGAGGATCTGGAATGAGACCGTTTCCAATCTCACACTGATGGCCTTGGGCTCGTCCGCCCCCGAGATCCTCCTGTCCGTCATCGAAGTGTGCGGCCATGGCTTCACAGCAGGGGACCTGGGGCCAAGCACGATTGTGGGAAGTGCTGCCTTTAACATGTTTGTCATCATTGCGATATGTGTGTACGTGGTTCCAGATGGAGAGATAAGGAAGATCAAGCACTTGCGAGTGTTTTTTGTTACGGCGGCCTGGAGCATCTTTGCCTATACTTGGCTTTACATTATTTTATCTGTGTCTTCACCTGGGATTGTGGAGGTTTGGGAAGGCTTGCTCACCTTCTTCTTCTTCCCCATCTGTGTGGTGTTTGCCTGGATAGCTGACAGGAGGCTTTTGTTTTACAAGTACGTCTACAAGAAATACCGAGCTGGCAAGCAGAGAGGTATGATCATAGAGCATGAGGGTGACCGGCCCTCCTCCAAAGCTGATATCGAGATGGACGGAAAGGTTGCTAATTCTCATGTGGAGAACTTTTTGGATGGGACACTGGTGTTGGAAGTGGATGAGAAAGACCAGGATGATGAGGAAGCCAGAAGGGAAATGGCTCGGATCCTGAAGGAGCTGAAACAAAAGCACCCAGACAAGGAAATCGAACAGCTTATTGAGTTGGCCAACTACCAGGTCCTGAGCCAGCAACAGAAGAGCAGGGCCTTTTACCGCATCCAGGCCACTCGGCTCATGACCGGAGCTGGCAACATCTTGAAGAGACATGCTGCAGACCAGGCCCGCAAAGCCGTCAGCATGCACGAGGTCAACAGTGAGGTGACGGAAAATGATCCCATCAGCAAGCTCTATTTTGAGCAGGGTACCTACCAGTGTTTGGAGAACTGTGGCACTGTGGCCCTGACCATCATTCGCCGGGGAGGTGACTTGACTAACACAGTGTACGTTGACTTCCGGACAGAGGACGGGACGGCTAATGCCGGCTCCGACTACGAGTTCACTGAAGGGACAGTGGTCTTCAAACCTGGAGAGACCCAGAAGGAAATCCGTGTTGGCATAATCGATGATGACATATTTGAGGAGGATGAGAACTTCCTGGTACATCTCAGCAACGTCCGTGTGAGCACTGAGCCCTCGGATGAGGGCGTTCTTGAGGCCAGTCGTGTCTCAACACTTGCCTGCTTGGGATCACCATCTACTGCCACTGTCACCATTTTTGACGATGACCACGCTGGTATCTTCACCTTTGAGGAGCCAGTAACTCACATCAGTGAAAGTGTAGGAACCATGGAAGTGAAAGTGTTGCGAACCTCTGGTGCACGAGGAAATGTTATTGTGCCCTACAAAACCATTGAAGGCTCAGCCAAAGGTGGAGGAGAGGACTTTGAAGACACCTGTGGGGAGCTGGAGTTCCAGAACGATGAGATAGTGTAAGTGAAGGCTTTACTTATTCCCTACAGTCTCTGTTTGTCCAGAAGTAAAATGCACTTGGCTCCCAGAGCTGCACTAGAGGTGTTTGGGTGCCAGCATATTGCAGTAAACCATGAATGGCCATATGTGCTTTGGGGAACCTGAAATGCTGCGTTCCTGCCTTGCTAACAGGCCGGAGAGTGCCTGGTCATGGGCACTCCAGCATTCAGCACCAGGGAGGTGGAACTGATGTGGGAGCCCAACCTCCTGCACCGTACCCACGTGCTGGAGCAGAGCTCTATAGCCTCAGCTCTGCAGTGGAGCAGAGAACAAAACCAAGATACCTGTGACCACCCGGTCACAAGAACCTGTCTTGCAAAGGGCTTAAACTGAACATATGAACTGTGGTACCTACTTCCTCTTTCCTGTTGAGGGTCATGTCAGTCCCATCCGGGACTGGGCCACAGTCTGTTCTACTGCTCAGGGCTTTGTTGAAGGTCACTTTACCTCCTCCTCTTCTAAAGGCTGTAGGCCTAGGTCATTGTCCAATACATGTCTTGAAAAAATGTTGTCATGTAGGGAAGTCACATGGTTAGGATGCAACTGCAACCACATTTGGCTGCTTGAAAGTGAAAAAGAGGCTGAAAGCTGTTGGAGGCTACTCCAAAGTGTTGCTCTGTGGATGGTGAAAAAATTAGTAGTGCTGTAGCCTTATTACATTATTTGGAGAATAAATCGTGGTAGAAAACATCTATCCTTTGGTGTGTCATGAAGACATTTCCTTGCCCAGCTGGTGTTCTGGGAGGAGCAGGCATTGGGAGTCCTGTTATTCCAGCCTGAGGCTGTTCCTACAGTAAAGTCTTGTGTTTGCAGATCAATCCCTGCCAACAGGGACTTATCTCTGTAGCACAAAACCACTGCATAGAACTTAAAGCAGTCACTGATAAAGGGCACTGCTGTGTTGGAGAAGAGCTAACTGTTGGCTTGACTGTTATGTATTATACCACTGGTCTCTTGGGAGCTGAGACGAACCCATGACGAGTGCCAAGAGCGGTCTTTGTGTTCTGTCTGTTACCTGTATCTGCTGTGTGTGCAGAGGGAGAATAAAACTTCTTCATAAAACTTCTTAAAGTAAGAGGGAGAAAAAAGGATTTATACCAGTTGGCATTTTGACTTCTCAGGAAAAACTGAGCAAGAAGTTCAGAGTTCCAGCAATCTGGAGGCCAGAACATGCATGTTGCTCACACAAGGGTCAAGAGCACATACTTCTTGGTTCCTGAATGATAACTGTAGTAAGCAGAATGCAGTTATTTGATTATATTTTTTCCAATTTGGGGAGAAGCAGGGAGTTATCTGCAGAGATGCAATGAACTAGGCTATAAGGATATCTCCCAAAGGCTCTTTAGTTTTTATCCAGGTCACTCAGCACTAGCAAAACTGGGTTACTAGTAGTTAGATTTTGACATTTGTTCTCAGTTCCCATGGGATGTGACATGTTTACATGGCAGACCAAACACACAGGCTCTGCAACTGTGCTCAGAGGGGCTGGGACTCCCCCTTATCTTGTAGCCACCACTCTGGTTAGGATCTCTGTGCTGTCCTTCATCCAAGACCCGTGTCCGTGCTGTCTGTTGGTGCTCAGTCTGTGATGTGGTGTTGTGCAGTGAGATGGTGGGTGATGCCTTCTCCCTGGCACTGCTGTGCCTACTGCCTCTGGTGGTGGCTTTCCCTCCACTACACTATCCACTGCTGACTTTTGCCAACAGGGCAGTAACCAAGGGGTGTGCTGGAAATGAGCTGACCACATCCTGTTGGGTCTGCTGCCTGGCCTCCTGGGGTGTGCTGGTGTGCCCTCACCAGGGCAGCAAGCCTCCTCCTTCCTCTTTTTACTGGCTGTCAGAATGTGCACTGCAGGCACAAAACAGGGGAAAACAGCTTTCTTAGAAACTTCAGTGTGGTTTTTTCTGTGCAGATGCCATCATATCTCTATTGCCTTTGAACTGTCTCTCCCTGTAATCACAGGGAGGGACGATACATAGGAAGCACCATTTTAGGAGTTCACAGTGTGGTACAGATGCTTGGGGAATGGTGCATAAGAAGATGGTGACTACAGGGCCAGGTATTGACTTTCTGCATTCAGGTGGGAGAGGACATGCACAGAATGAAACTCATAGTACATATTCCAATCTGTATCTGAAAGGCAGTAGATACTAGTCTAAAACTTAGGTGCTACAGTCCATGTTCAGGTGTTGGATGGTACAATCTGACTTGCAGAAGATTTCCTGCAGGCCCATGTTTGCTTGGGCACAAATTTAGGGCAGCCCTGCAGCACAGAGGCTGAGTGGTCCTGACACTGAGCTGCTGCTTACAGGCATCCTCCCTTGGAAGAATTTGCTCCAATGGTAATAAAGAAGATATGCTAGCACAATATGTGGATTATAGAGCTACAGCCTGTTTACTCTGTCATTGCTTGATAGTGCCGTGCTTTAGCTAAATCACAGTTACGTAGAGTGGTGCAATTCCCTAGCACATTGGATTCAACAGAGTTCTAAAATTTCAGGTTTTCCCATGCTCTGGTGGCCAAGAGATGTCTTTGCTGCCCTTTCTAAAGGTCTTTAGTGCCTCTTCAGCTCTGCCATTCAGGTCTGTATCAATCAGCTCGGTAAAATTGAGTAAGATGTGTTTTTCTGGGGCACTAATAACAAAGGTAGGGCAGTACCGGGAGACACGAAGATAAAAGAAAAGCATTCGCAAGCCTTTATTATTAGAAGGCTGGCTTGCTGGTAAGTCCCAGTAAAATTAGAAAGCGCTGGAAGGACCCTGATCTTCTGGAGACCTTCCTCTAGTTCCAAAAAAGCCTAATTACGTAATTTGTTGTTTGTTTGCAGTGTCCAGAGAGACTTTCCCATTTGGCAGTGTGTTGATGTCCCCCTTCCCAGAGTACACAAAATAGCTGTTTAACTGCCGAAGCCATGCTACTTCATTCGTTTAAACAAACATCTCTTTCTGAGGCTACCAAAAAAGATATGTAGTGGAGAAGATGCTGGTTCTCCTGTGGAACATTTTATCCCAGCTATGCCTCTTGGAGTGATGCTTTTCTGCTCCTTGTTCCTGAAACACAGCTTGTGTGTTCAGTGGATGCATATTACCAAGTGAAAGAAACAGCATTTAAATGCATTTTGCAAAGGGGTTACCTGTGTTTTCATGAGAAATTGTTGCAAACTGTGTGGGAAAGCTTAAGATTTTTGACTGGGGTTCAGCAAGGTCAGTCTCTGTGGTGCTGCACTGGTCCCTGGGGCTCTGAGACATTGCTGTAGGACAAGGTACTATGATTTAAAGTGTAAGAGAGAGCCTTCCCTCTGGGACCATCCTCAACAAGGTGATTCCAGCCTTGTCTTGCGTCTCCATTAACAACTAAAGCTTTCTTGATGAGAACATGGAGATGTGTAGTTGTAGGCTCTTCCTGTCCACTCGCCTACTACAGCTATTGTGATCATAGAAGAGGTCCCTGGTTCATCTAGCCAGGCTATTTTTATCTCCTGACTGAATGGTAAATAATTCAAAAGAAGTCCAGTTTCCTATATTAGAGAAGGAAGCACTCCTCTCAGCTGATATCTCATCAGTTCTTCTCCTTTCTATCTTGGAGCATCAGGAGGGGTACCTCTTCCAGAGGTGACTGCAAAGCTATATGGAAACAGTGTGTTCTTTTGTATTCAAAAAATTGTAATTTTTTTAGAGGTAACATTCAGAGATAACTAGAGATCTGTTACAATCTGCGTTCCAGATGTCTGCACACACCACCCTAAAAGAAAAGTTTTTACTGCATTAATGTCAGTGAGGAAGATGGCACATACAGTTATGTGGACAACCAATCAAACTTGTATTTCACCAATGCATTCACACCTATAAATGCTTGGAAAATCTTATGTCAAATTATCTCACGGTTCGTAGTATACAGTTTAGCTGTTTTTATAAGAGATGTCTGCTGCAGGTTTAGGAAGTGACAGAGATGCCCACTGAATCTGACTTGCCCAAGTCAGCTTCGGTATTTCTCTGGAAGCATAAATCTAGGAGTTGAATCCTAAGAGAGAAAAAAACACCAGCTAAATCCTCTGATTTTTTTAGGGAAAGTGTCCCCAGAAATCACATAGCTCCCAAGAGCCCTTTAAAAACATCAATGTTAGTAAATGTAGATTGTGGCAGGAGGGGAACCAAGTGGTACTGCTTTTTTAAGTACCCCTTTTCTTTTCCAAAAGAAGTTGGGTGAGGTATTTCTAAAGAAACAGCAAAAGCAATATCCTGACTCAGCCCTGGGACCCCTCTATGTCAGTTTTGCACCTACAGCCTGCAGCTTCAGAGAAAAAAAAAAAATAAAGCCTTCAGCATGGGCAGCCTTGCAGTAGGATACAGTTGAAGAGCAGGGTGTCTTCTGCTGTGGCAGAGACACAGCTGTAAACCAGGCTGAAGGGGAAGCAAACAAACATTCCCCTTTGAAGGTTTCGTTGTTGGGCACATTCTCCTGCTCTCTGTGGTCCCACTTAGTTTGGCTGGACCAATGTGCATCCCCTCACTGAACAGCCCCAACTTGCATAGGGTTAATATCTGGCAGCACAGTGTGAGATATCAAAAGAGAGCAAACAAGGATTAAACTCTTACTTGGCCTACTTCCAGAGCCCAGCTTGGGGTTTAGAGAGTGTTTTCCCCTCACCACTGGAAGTCTTGCCTGTCACAGTGGGATTTGCAGACAGTACAAATATGGCCACCTGGATCTAGAGCTTGAATCTTTGGCAGGAGCACCCAGTGCTCCTGGTCCACCCAGTAGAAGTCCAGCTTATGGAAGGTGGCCCTGGCTGTGGCCCACAGCAGGGGTCTGATTAGGTGTGTTGCTCCACGCTGGGGCATGGCATGGGGGCCTGTTTCCCCTTCCAGGGGAGTTTTGAGGAGGAAAATTCACTGGGTCTGAAATGAATCGTTGCTTTGGTTCCTGAAGGCCAAAAGTTGGTTGTTCCTTCTTAAGAAGGGAAGATGCAGCTATAACAGGGCTGTCTTTTCTTTTTCTCCTCTTAATTCAAACAATGTTTAGTCTTTCCTGAACATGACTTAATATCTCCCAGCCATGGGCATATCTCTTAAACTGCGTGGACAACCCCACACAGTTCTGTTAGGAGGCATCAAGGAAATGAGGTGTGAACACGTGTTGTTAACAGACCTTCCCGCTGTGCTGTGCCCAAGACAGCAGCTGTGTCTCCAAGCGTCTCATGGCTTGGTCTGGTCCTCTGCTCCCTGGAGCAAGAGCCAGTGGGTCTGCTCCTGTCGCATGTCATGATGGTGTGGTAGGAAAAGTCCTGCCTGTGGTGTGCTTGGGGAGGGTGAGCATGGGATGCTGCAGACTGTGCTGTTTGCCCAAATAAGTCAGGAAATCTAGGAACTTGATTTGGTGATGTGTCCTGTGGAGGGGCTTAGGCAGCAGAGTTGTGTCACTGGATGATGCAAGTTGTGCCAGTACATCACTGGGGGTGAATGAGGCGGGGGAGAAGGGTGAGGACAAGAGTGGTTAGCTCTCGCTGAACAACTGACACAGTTTTTGTCCTTGAAAAACCAATGTTTCCTTATTTGTAATGAACTGTTGTTGGCAATTTACTGCTGCCAGCTGCATCTCTGTGGTTGATTAAGGGAGCTTGGATCTTAAATATGTAATAACTCCCTGAAAGCCATTGAGAGGTAGTTATTAGCTTCATCAGGGCCTGTGTACACATCCGCTGTGCTCCTTTATGAAAAGGCTACCTATTAAATGCATTGTAGTAATTTCTAAAACGCAGGATCTAGGCTTGTTTTAAAAATTAAAACAACAACCCTAGCAAAGCCTGTTGGCATGGGAAAGTTTTCTTGGAGCAAAGCACTGCTGCACAGCTCCGTGCTGGGGAGACAAGAATGGGGGATAGGAGAAGTCCTGTCCCCCTTTGCAGACCCTTCTTTCCCTGGCGTGTGCTTGAGCACTGCTGGCAGCAGCATTGGCACCAGCAGTGATATTCAGGTTTTGTCAACAGAGCCGTCATTCCCCCCTCTCCCTCCTGTGCACATGGGATCCATTGCTGTGGCAAAACCTTGAACAGGGAGAGGTAATTCATTAGTACACGGGACCCTGATGCAAGTGCAGCTCAAGTTATGCATCTGGCTTGGGAATAGACTTCTTTCCTCTGTGAGTTTGCCCTCAGGTTTGAACTCAGTGGATGGCACTCGGTATTCTTGCAGCAGCGGGGCTGAATTTGTGGGCTTAAAATGAGAGTGACAGAACAAAAAGCAGACAGCTGACCACAGACGGCATCCAAGCAGATGGGCAGAGAAACATCTGCTGTTATCCAAAGCCAAACAGAGAGAAGCTGGACCTGCCAGACAACTGACTGAGTCAGAAGCAGACCCTCCTCAGAGGGAGAGGCTGAGCCCAGAGGCATCATCCCACATGCTGCAGGCAGATAGAGCACGATCAGGCAGCTCTCTGCTGACGGGGGGATGTGATGTTGCTCTGCCCTTGTCAGGCAGGCCTACCAGAGGCGATGCACAGTTTTCCATGCCTGGATCTGGCTTGTATATGTCTCTACTGGCATTGCTCACACCAGGGACAAAATCATGTGTTAACTAGCAAGGACATGCACATCACTGCCATGCAAGGGAAAAGTCACCTATCCTATGCCTTCTCTCTGCTCCTTTCCCCGTTCTCCAGCACCATAGGATAACAGTTTTAGCTTAACCTTCACAGTCTGGTCTTGCCAAACCACCTGTGTTTCTTCAGTACTCTCAGATGAGGAGCGTTGATTAACAGTCTTTCACAGCCACGGTGTTTGCAATGCTGGGTGCACGGCCTCGCTGTGCTGGTACTACTGGGTGTGTTCTCTTTTTTGCAGTCTCGGGCATGGCTGGAGTTAAGGTCAGCCCTCTCCAAGTCATAAATGCCATTTAGCCTGAGGACATCTTGGGAGATATCAAAAACTATACTAATGAAGTTTCTGACAATGACATTTGAGGCTTTGTGCTGGTTTCCAAGAATGGCAATGCTGGATCCTGGGTGACAACAAATAATAACGGCATTCTCCGTTTTAAAAATATCTCAGTGTAAGAGAGAAAATATTCCCACTGCTGTGTGAGAGGGTAACCAGCATGGGCCTCCTCCATCCAGTCCCTATATGGCTCCATTTCCATAATGTCTGGACTCCTTCCTACACAATCAAAGTAACAATAAAATGTGTCTGGCAATGGGAAACAAAGCAGCAACAAAGATGGGGGTATGGCTGGATCCCTGTGAATTGGGTGCTGGAAGGAGAAAGATGGAACTGATGGCATATGCCTGCCCCATCAGAGCAAAGTCCTGTCCAGGGGAAGGTCCTCAGAGTGCAGATCTCTCAGGTGGCTGAAAACAGGGGTGGGGACCAACTGAGTGGAATTCAGTGCAGAGATACTACCTGTGGGGTTTTTTTTAGAGGTGGTTGAAGTTTTATGGCATTCTTGTCAGCAAGCTTCTTTGCAGGTTGGAGGGCTTGAGTGATTCCTCTGGTTATTTGCTCCTGTTAAAACACTGGTGTGCACTAGTCACACACTGTGCTATTTTGGGGTCATGCAATATGGCTCTAATTCAACCACAAGACCAGTACGCCCTGCGGAGACCCTTGTCCCAAGGGCCAGATGCACTGTCACCAGGTGGCAAAGCTGTTGTCTCACTGGCTGGGACATAAGAAGGACATGAAGTTTTTTTATTGGGTCCAGAAGAAAACAAATGCACAAAAAAGGATTGATTTGCTCTGAGCTCTTTTGCTCTCAACTCGGTTGCTTGCTTCCTAGTAAGAAACTCATTTTGAGATGTGCCTGCGTGTTCGTGTTTTAATTTATCAGTAAACATCATCCTAAAGAACAAAATAGTTATATGTTGAATCTTCACTAACAATTTCGATTGATCTATTAGCACACTCATCAGCCCCTCAAACTTCCCAGGCAGGCTCTCAGCTCCTCAATATGTGCAGGCATCCCTGCCCTTCCCCCTGGCGCTTGCACCCCCCCATTTCTGTGCAGGTCATGTGGCCGTGGTTCTGCCATCTTCTGCCCCAAAACCTTCATGCATCCTGAGCACTGCTCTCACCAGTGTTGTGACAGATGACTTATCCTGGCATGCCTTTAGATAAGGGCAAGCAACACGCCTGTCTGGACACTGTGGACATTGTGCTCCGAGGAGCTGTGCGCCCTCGGCCACAGCCCTCCCTTCCCTCTCAGCAATACCATTGTGCAGCCCAGCTCTGCTGTCCTCACGCTGCACAGCTCTCACACAAATTCACAGCCCTGTCACAGCATATAAGGCAGAAAAAAACTCAGTTCTGCAGGGAGTCTGGAATGAATCGAGCTGCAGTGAGCAGGGGAGAGACACCCTGGTTTCATTGAGAAGAGGAGCCTTGATCTGAGACAAAACTTGTTACTTTGGCTCAAGCAGGTAGGGAGCAGGTTTTACCTGGCACCAGAGTCTGCACAGGAACCAAGTGTTTGCTTGGTGCAGTAGATTTCCATTCACACTTTAGGTTTGGTTATGGAAATTTATCTTCCTCCTCAGCTTAGCCTGGGTATGTGACAGAACCTAGGGGAATAAGATATCGCCCCTGCATAGGGTAAAAATAATGTAAACAAAGTCAGTATTAATGCCCCGGGCACAAATCATCCTACCACAGGGGAAAGGGAGGGAAGCATAGCAGGAGATTTACCTGACTCAGGAGCTCTCCAGTGACCTGGAACTCAGGAAAAATCATACAGAAACCTGAAAATGGGTCAGTTTAGTAGGGAGGATTGTAACAGAGCAGCGTGGGAGTGTTGGGTCAGAATCAGTCTGAGCATGAACCGGACAAGAATTAGATGGGAAGGAGATATTCTGGACATTCATGCCTTAGCAATGCAGACAGAGAAGGGGAAGGTAGCTCAACAACAGATTCTACTGAGAAGCAGTGGATGTTTGTGTTGATGAGGCCTGCAGGTGTAGGAAAAAGATGATGGAATCTGCCTGTCCCCAGACCCAGAAGGCATACTGAAATCTAGCCTCACGTTATGAGGGGAATGCATGAGGGACTCTTAGCAGTCCCTCTGGAAGGTTTCATAGGCAATAGGTGACGTGCAAGCAAGCTCAGAAGCTGCCTTCAAAAGCAGCTCAGCTAGATTAGGTCTGTTTTTGTACCTAAATGAGCCTAGAATAAATCAACACATTATTTGTAAGTACCTCAAAGATAACAAGGAGATGAATAACAGCCAGCATATATTTGTCAAGAACAAGTCTTATCAAGCCAACCTAATTTCCTTTTATGCTAGTCTTTTGGGTAAGGGAGAAGCAGTGTCATCATATCACTGAGCTTCAGAAGGGCTTGTAATGTTGCCTAGTTCAGTACTGTCATAAGGAAGACCTGGCTAAATGGGCCACTGGGGTGATGGGATCTAACCTGTCTGGAAAGAGAAATGTGTCATTGGATAGGGGTGAAAAGGTGTTCAGTAGGTTTGTGTCCTGGAACAGAGCTTGTTGGGCATGGGAAAGAGAAAACTGGTGTTTTAACTTGCAGATAGAAAGCGTATAGAGGTTGGAAGTGTTTATGAAAGGTCAGATGGGGATTTACAGAGATGGGCCGTGAATTAGTTTGAAGAGAAGACACTGTAAAGTGTTTGTGCAAGAATAGTCTTATGCACAAATTCAAGTGGGAGGGGAACAACCAAGTTGAGGGGGCGCTGTTATGACCTGGCAGCCAAATCTGAGCTCACAACATCATGCTCTTGCAATGAATAAGACAGATGTCATCTTGAAGATATTCAAGTGGGGGGTAGCCATCCTTGTGCTCTCTGCTCAGCTGTGTCCAGCTCTGAGCAATCTGAACACTGAAGAGGTTAAGAGTCCAATGGAAAGCACATAAAATGACTGGTGATCTGAGAAACGTGACCCAAGGTGAGAAACTACAACAACTGGTGCTGTTTAATTTAGGGAGAGGTATAGGGAAGATATAAGCCTTGAGCTTGGTAAAGGGCAATAAGACATTCTCTGTGTCTTCAGGGTCTTGAGGAAGCAGCAGAAGCAATTCAGATTAGTCAGCAGGAAAATTTCCTCGTAGTACAGGAGGGTCCACTCAGAAGGAGCTTGCAGGAGTGGGTGACCTCTGTTGACAGCAGGGAACAGCTTAGAAGACGTTGCCCAAAATGATACCAGATGTAATGTCTCTTTCAGGACACGTTGGGTCAGATGAGGTCTTGGCAACTCTTCCTCTTCTGTTGTTATGTGCTAGCGAAGCAAAAGTGTCCATCATGAGAGTTGCACTTCAGTCAGGTGGCACCCATCCTGCATGGTCTTCTGCCACAAACATGTGATGGGATGGCATGCAAAGCAACCTACAAATGGAGCAGAAAGACCTTCACAGGTTCCCTGTGGCCACTCACTCTGGGCTCTTTGCTCACAAGGGATATCTGGGATAGGGCCACTGCTTGCCTGCTGTCCGTGTCCTTTGCTAATAATTAGATGCAAACCAAGCTTCCCTTCAGGAGAGCCCTGTCCCCCTGGGGGAAGAAGCAAGGCTGCACAGATTAAGGAAGCTAATTAGAGGGAAGAGAGCATTGGTACCAAAGCCCCAACAGTAAACTTTGAAATCTAGATAAGGGAGTAGTATTTAATTATATACAATTAAAACACCGTATCTCAGCCCCTTGAGAACTGGCAGTCTTGGAAAGCCCTCAGAAAGGTGCTAATGAACAGATCTGAAGGTAGCAGTGGGCTAGGAGCTGTGCTTACCAAACTTTACCTGCGAAACACACCTAAAGAGAAGAGCTAGGAAAATTCCCTTGGCCCACTGTCTCCTCATGCCTGTGTGATGTCCTCCCTCTCTCAGAGCAGGTAATGGGAACCCAAATCTTTGGAACTGAAAGGGAGATTGCTCTGCTCTTACATGTAGCTGAGCAAGACCATTGCAGACACCCATGCAAGGAGAGGCTATCCTAATAACGTTGGGAAGGTTGGAGAGGGTTGTAAATACTTAGTCTGAGAAAGATAAACAATCTTTGTGCCCTTTTCTCCCAACACACAGGAGCAAAACCTCCTGCCCCTGTGCCTACCAGCTAGGAGTGTCCTGGTATCTCCAGGGAGGACCATGCTGATGTTCCCCTATGCTCCACAAATCCTGCAAAGTTACCTTGGGTTTTTTTCCTTCAAGTTCCCTCTAGGCTTTAAAGCAGCTACTTCCTCTCCCAGCTCCTTTGCTGCTTCATGTACATAGTCCCTGACTTCTGATCCTTTCACCTGTCCTCTTCAATCCAGGAGGGCCATTTGGTTTCCCTGTAAAGTGCCTGCCTTATGTTTTAACATTCCCTATTGCACTGTTGCAGCCGAGATAGCAAGCTTTGTGGACTGCAGCAGTAGCTTTTATCCCATAGCTGCTGCTGGGCATTAATGCAAAACATCCAAAAGCTTGGATGGATTCATATAATTTGGCAGAGTAGAACTGCAGAACCAGCCTGAAGTTTTCCAAAATTCCTCTTCCTCAGCAACTTCAAAGCCTTAAGGAAGGCTTTTAGTTCAGCCTTGGGTGCCAAAGGAAGTGGTCTCTGTTTTAATTTGTAAATATAAAGTGCCAGAGGGCTTCTACCCTCTGAAGGCAGTAACTTCAAAAAGCACAAGTGAAATGCTAGGGTTCCTTTTCCTGCATCCTTGTGTCCTGTCCTTGTTCAGGAACACACCTAGCAAAAGGTGCGAGCTGCAGGTGGGGTAAGTTGGCTGGAACCTCAGGCAAGGGGCCATAAACTGGTGCCGACCTGTTGCCTGACAAAGGGCACTGGGACCTTCAGCGCTGGCCAGGGGGTTGCCAGTCACCCAGAGAGTCTGAGAGAACCCATATAAACAGTGAGAAGACCCAAGACCAAATATCACCGTTGGACCAAGAGGCACATGTAAGGAGTATAAAGAGCATGAGAGGAAGAGGCACGCAGACTGTAAGGGTACAAAAGCCAAGGGGTTCCTTCATTGACCCTGGAGGCACCAGCTCAAGTTGTTATGGTGTCCCTGCTCCACGATTAAATTACTTGATCCAGACGTCCAGGACTCTGCTACAGGAAACCTGGGGTCGACCCCGTGAGGGAATCTTGTCTGACAGTGAGTGTGGTGTGTGGTGGGAGCCAAGCAGGGCACCTGTGGGTTCACTGGAGCTGCCCACTGCGAAGGCGCTTCAGTCCCAACAGTTCAAATCTTGGGTGGTGCATGTGTGACTCCCAGAGTGGCTCCTGTATGGTCAGACAGGAATGTTTCCTTAACAGTCTTTTGCCTGGTCTTTGCCCCTACATTCTGTTCGGCACAGAACCTTTCTCCTTTCAATGCACAGAGCCCATGAGTCACATCTGTGATGTTGTCACAAACAGCTTCCCTGGTGATACAGCTGCTTAAAATGTTACAAGACCTGAAAGTGATGCCAGTGCCATTGAGGTTAATTTTATTTGTCTGAACCTTTCTGGTGATGTTTTCCTCTGCTGTGCCAAGAGCTGAAACCTCAGGGTGTGCTTCACTCATTGTGTTTTAGGTGAAAATTAAATTTCTTGTTGAATCCCAGAGCTCCAAGAGCTGGGGTTTTAAGAAAAATTCCGACTACTATTTAGTGTGCCCTGTCTGGTCCTTGGTGTGCCACAGAAGAATTTGCCATGCTTTGGGGGAAGAATTGCTGTCTGTTGCCAGTCCTGCAGAGCTGGAAGGCTTAAGGCCAGAGGAGCTGGAAGGCTTAAGTTGCTTCTCAATTCATGTATTCCTACATTAGTATGAATGAGCATGTTGGTCTCTTGCAAATATACAAACAGATTTCTACAAAACACTTGCTAATGAACCAAAACAGCAGTTTGTCCTTCCAGTGATTTGTGGGGAGTCAGTAAAAGACTCAACCTGGGGAGCTCATTACACTGCTGAAGTAGTGCATTTTTAGGGGAGATGCTGGGAAGCTATTAGCTGCCAGCTGTGAGGCAGGACAAGAGGCTTGGCAGTGCCAGGAGGAAACCTCTGAGAGGTGATGTCTGTTGCCTCTGTGGGCACAAGCATAGGGGCAAGACAGACAGGCTGTGGTTGTGGGGCACAGGAAGTGCTGATTTCCACCCCCAATCACTGTAATCTCATGGCCAGGTGTGCTGATATTGTGCTGGGGTGTTAGGTTTCTGGTGTGAAATGGAGGAGAGCAGAGCCCAGCATCAGTGAGAAGGGAGAGCCACAGCAGCCTACTTGAACACTTAGCCACACGCATTGTATAAACCAGAGATGACCTGGAAAATACAGTCAGACTCTCAGGGTTTAAAAAACAGGCACTTAATCCTATACATCAAAGAGAGTGTGGCACTCTTCAGCCACTGCTCTGCTTCACAGAGGCACAGTTCATTTGTCACCTGCAGCTATTGCACAGCTCAGCTACAAAGCTAAACCACCCCATTGCCCTTTCCTCTTGGTGTGAGTAGATGGGCTTACTCACACAGCAAGTGCAGCCATCTCCAAAAGGGATGTATATGCCTCAAGGTGCCCATATACCTAAGGGCTGCATATGCTTATGCCTCAGCAATTAGAGTAGGTGGAAGACCAACGAGGGAAATTCATGTATAGGGATGAGGTAAAAGGTGATGAATGCATGATGAAAATTGGAAAAGAAGGAGCAGGAGGGAAAAATGAAAGAGGGGCCAAAATCACAATGGTTCGTATGAATGGTTCCTCTCTGCTGCTGCTGAGCACTTTCAGAGCTGCAAAGTGCTTAGGGTCCTCTTCAGAGGGCCCCTGTCCCACCAAACCTTAGAGCAAAGCTGTACTGTTCACATTTGCAACAGGTAATTTCAAACAGGTAGTTCGAAAAAGCTCTTTGGCTCTTGCTGCAGAATGAGTTTGACATTCATATCTTAAATGCATTGAGCTGATATTGCACAAGTTTCAGCTTCAGTGTGTTTGCAGGGAGAACCCTGGCTTGGCTCTAGGCAGCAAAGGTTAAAAGCAACGAGGAAAAGAGAATACTTCTGGCCTTGCCAAGAAAAATCACTTGCATGGTAAAAGGAGAACTAAATTGATCTGAATTTGCCTGCTGCTTGTCAGCATTTCGGTAGTCACACTCTGTGTGGATGGATACATGCATGTGAGAGAGGGAAAGAAAAAAAGATAACATGAGGAGTTCCATATTTAATATTGTGTTAACCCATTCCCTCTCAGCTAGAGTAGAGGTTTAAAATTCCTCTGCTGTACATGAAAGGAAATGTACTGATTTAATTAGGGAAGAAAGCTTTACCTTTCAGGAAAACTGCAACTGAATAAACCAGTTTGGAAGCCTCTAAGAAATTAATTGAAGTTCAGGGTTGCAGGGGGGAGACCGGAAACTTAAGCAGGGGATGCATTTCAGACCAAGTGTTTTGAAAACCCCTGCTAACAGCAACTGTGACAGAAGGTGAAGCAACAACACTTCAGCACCTCAATTTCTCTGTAAAAGCCTATAGATTGAAAAGGTATATATCATCAGGCAACTTGTGCAACAGCTCTTTGCAAGTAGGAATTTGCTTCTAGCACCCTAGTTATGTGATGGAAAATGCTGCAAAGGAGCAGATGGGAGTCGCAAAGACCCAGAGCTCAGCATGGTGGTGATCTCCACCAACACCCATGGGGAGTAGTGCCTGCCCTCCAGCCTTTGCTGGGTACAGGGCCCTTTGATTTGTGGCATAAGTTTTATTCACTTACTTCTTTTTGAGGTTAGACACATGGGCTAATTAGAGGAGAATGAGTGAGCTCAGCTAACTCATTTGAACGCGGGTAGCTTTAGGCTTGCATTTGGGTCATTAAAAATGAAGTAAAATGATGTTCTCTTTGCACCAGTTATTGTGAGCATGGGCCTTGATTTGGCAGCAATCTCCCCAACACCACTGCACTAATGACTTCTAACACAGAAAGAGCAGTGTGTCATTAACACAAAGGGGTGGTGGGAATCTACTGTAGGCAAAGGAGAGTCTGAGACAGACAACTTTATGTCACCCCTGTAACAAACCCAGGATTAACTGGCTGAGTTTAAACCCCTGGGAGGGCTAGAAGGCACAACATTTGCTGACCCATAAGGGGAAGCCCTTCCCTCATGGATATCCTCCCAAGGGTGGGGGCATGCTGCAGTGTGAGCAAAGTGGGTCTGAAGACATGCCAGGACACGGATTGCTGTCTCCTGCTCCTGCCTCCATTTCTTCATCAGTCCCATTACAGAGCAGGTCAGGCAGCCCTGGCAATTGCAAATGAGGAGAACCAGTGTAGGGATTTCTCTTCAGGTTTGGCAAAGAGAGGTAAAATCCAAGAAAGTAAAACCCTCCCAGGAAATCTCAGCTTGGGTCTCCTGAGGACCTCCTCTGCCTACTGGTGTGTCCAAGAATCCTGGGTGACCTTGACATTTGAGCAGCGTTTTCTCCTTTGTTCTGTGGGATGTCTCTGCTGGCTGCAGGTAGATTTTATTTGAGATGGAGGCCACCAATTTAGAACACAAATGATAGGCTGTAGAGAAAGGCTTCATCTCAAATTAGTCTAAACCACAGGTACAACATAGCTACATAAGTCAAAGCTGCTAGGGATGGCCTGTAAAGATAATTTGGCTTACCTTCCAGTGGGACAGAGGGTGTTGGTTGTCGTTCCTACAACAGCTGGAACTTGGGAAATGTTTGATTGAGGATTTTCCCCCACAACTACCTTTTTGCATTTTCTGCTCTCAGTGAAAGTGAGGAAAACTGGAAACTCCACAGAAGCATACCTGCTTTTCATTAAAAAAGCTGGAAGAGGAGAAACCACATAGATTTAGAGGGATTGTTGGCTTGTGTTTTACAGAAGACACCTGGTACAAAATAGAATGTCAGTCTTGCCTACTTCAGTTCCTGATGACAGAGGTTGACATTGCAATGCTAATACTGAGTGACCTGCAGAGATTTACTGTGCTGGGAGGGCCCTGGGCCATGATCTTGCTGTGGGGGTACAGTCACATTGCTGGAGGTTACATTGTAAGGGAGGTGGATGTTTGCTTGCATACTGTGATAGTGGAAATGGCTCACATCTCTTGAGCTGCAGAAGAAAATTACCTTCAATTTCTTCCTCACTCGCTCTGTGCCTTGTAGCAGTGTTCTCCAAAGGTGGTTGCAATGCAGGCATAAATAAAATTCAGCATGCACTGGGACTACACATACCTGGAGCCATAACAGAAACCTTAATGAGTTAAATCAGAACTTTTATTACCTAATTTCTCATTGTCAACCAGTTTCTTGTACCTCTGTAGATAATTAATGTGGAGAATGGTTCTTGCCTTCTGGAAACTGGCTGCCTTTTGAAATTCTCCCATCAGAGATGATTTTCTTCAGGCTTGTACTTCTTTCTTCTCATTATCTTGTTAATGGGACTGACTCCGCCAAGTGGAGAAAGGAAAATGTATTGGCAGGAACGAGAGGCTGATTTGCCTTTGCCTTGTCAATGTGGGCACTGAGGCCTGGGGAGCAGCTCCTGCCAGGTGAAGGGAGAATAATTCCTCTTTCTGCCGGAAGAGCTGCAAGGGTGGCTGCAGCCTGGTAGAGGGAAGCCAGCTGAACCACAACTGGGGCTGAAAATGCCTTGAAGCAGGAGGGCTAATCATCTGGCCACCGCTCCTGTTGGTAGGCTCTACAGCTGCTCTTTCAGCAAGGGAGCTCTTTTAAAATCTCAAAAATACCAGCTGCAAGGGCAGTGCATTTTTGAAGTCTAGAGGAGTATAAAAGACTACAGATAAACTTGAAGAGTTTTCCCAAGTAGCTAAACCCCTGGGTTATATCTGTTGAAACTGTCGAGAGAAGATCCAGCAAATATTTGTAACACTCAGATTTCTACCGAGGATGCTGCATATTCACATGAAAGAGTGGGTACAGCTCTTGCCTCTTCATGCACCTGGGGAGCGCTGAATGAGCCTGCACGCAAATATCACTGCGCTCTTTTGGGGGTTGGTCCTTTCCTTTCCAACCTTGTGGCTGGGCATATCTAGCAGATGTGCCTTCCTTTTCAGATCTGTCCTTCCACATTTCCTGTGCAGTGTTTGAAGCACCACGTGTTTGGCAGTGGCACGTAGGCAGGGAGCAATGTGCACTGGTAGTCAGAGGTAGCCAGGATTCCAAGGCATGTGGAATGAGGGTTGGCAGCAAAGCAGCTCTCACATAAGGAAGCTGAGAAGGGTCACCAGGCATCAAGGTCTCTCCTTACTACACCTTATCCTCCTCTGGGGTTGGAAAACCCCTTCTTCCCACAGAGACCGCTTGTCTTTCATCATGCTGTCCCTGTTTCCACCTCAGCCTTCCTTCTGTCGAGTCATTTCAGTTTCCTGTGCTCATCTTCTGAGTGTCACAGACTCGGGGGAAGGAGGCTTGTACCCTACCTCAAACCCAGTGGGCCAGAGTCATCCTGCCCCCAAATGTGCTGTGAGTACCTACACAAGTCTAATGTTGCTCCTGGTTTGGCCTTGCAGGCTCCCTGCAGAGAGAACTGATGTCCATCAGGCTTAGTTCTCAGATGTCAAAAATTAATAAATGAGCTGTGTTTTACTGGGATATAAATCATACCCTGGGTTGCACTGGGATGTGTGGTGGTGCACGTGTATACAGCCTGGTGCTGCCTGCAGGATGAGCTCCTGCTGTGAACGAACCAGCACTGGTTAGATAAGCCAAATAATGCAGCCTGCATAATAATAACAACAACTACCACGCATAGTAATTACCAGCAAAAGCTACTGGGGGGGTTCTATCTCAAACAGCAGTTCTCAAGCCTGCATCTCCTTGCTTACCATCACTGCAAAGAGGTTTGCTGTGTCCGATGGTTGTTTCCACCCTGGAAACTCACCATTTGTTGTGGCATAGCTAGCTGGCATTACTGCTGCTTGGGTGCTGACTGAGACCAAAATTTGGTTGGTTGGTGGTTTCATGACCATGCCCTGCTGAGATACAGCATGAGTTACAGAAAGGGAAGCAAAAGAGGGTTTGTATTGAAATAGAAATGGTTCTCATGGTTTTGACACCCCATATGTCAGGGACATATGCAGAAATGAATTTGCTGCTGTTTGCCTAATAACAATAAGCAGGTTGGGACGGCATGTAAGATCTCACAAAAGGAAATTTGACTTTTCTGTCATAGTCTCTGTTTTTTAATTGAGATGTTCACTGCTGTTTTCTTGAAACTCAGTTGCAAATAATGGGAAGGCATTCAACTGCAATGAAAAGGAAAGGCTGCCCGAGAGGCACGTGCCTGTCAGACTGCTCTATGAGATGTCCTGTGCAGAGGCTGATGTCTTGATGAGGACCAAGTATTGTGAGCTCCAGCTCAAGGCTTAGACATGTTGGCAAAATATTTGACTGGTTTGCAATTAACATTATGAGTGACCTGTTAAAAGCCTATATGCAGCAGACTGAGAGCAGGAATGCCAGCTCTTTGCTTTTGAGCATGACGCCATCTCTGCGGTGAACAGCAGTGTCTTGATGAGAGAAAGTATTTAATATCACAGGGCCAAAGCTGTTGATTCTTCAGGGGCCATGAACCTGTTCTTCTTCCCTGTAAGAAAAGTCTGCAATGCTGTTTTTCAAGCCTGTCTGTTTTTGAGCATACATCACAGAACCATAGGATCATAGAATGGTTTGGGTTCCAATACCCTTGCCATGGACAGGGATTGCCTTCCACTAGACCAGGTTGCTCAGAGCCCCATCCAGTCTGACCTTGAACACTTTCAGGGATGTGGCATCCAAAACCTCTTTATGTGACTTGTTTCAGTGCCTCACCACCCTCACAGTAAAGAATTTCTTTCTAATATTTATCTTCCTCCTTCAGCTCAAAGCTATTACATCCCTACTCTGTGTCTCACCTAAGAGGCAACATCGCAACCCTGCCAACCACGCAGCAAAGCCAGAAGCAGAGACTCTTCCAGCATTACAGTAAACCTGAAAGCTGTGAGGTAGGCAACAGTTTGCAAGCTGAAGGGGAAGGGAGGACAGAGCTGACATCTGCGGTGTTAGGTTAGCAAGTATTCAGCTAAAAGCAGAGGAGGGAAACAGGAAAACGCCACTATCCCAGCCAGGCTCCAGTTTGTGAAGAAGGACCTTGTGCTAGGCCGTGTGCTTCACGCTGGGGAGGAAGCACCTCTATGAGTAAAGCTCTGCAGTTCATTCCTTTCCTGCTGCTGCAGGAGGACACATGGGAGGGGTCTCAAAAACAAAAAGAAATGTAGAACTCCTTTACAAAAGGTAAGTCACAGTCACTGGTAGAGTCTGAAGCAACACGTTTCAATGCCTTTTGATTTTCTAAGTCCATTTTCATGCAGGAGTTGTTTCTGCTCTCATTTTTGCAAGCCTGAATACCAGAAAACACCATTCCCCTGTTCACCAGTGAGTGTCTTGTAAAATGCCCTGCCTCGGCTTGGCAGTGCTTTGCTGTGGGAGTGCAGTGGGTCACCCCATGACTTTGCAATAGTTAATAGTGCTTTATAACTCCCAACTGCCGTCACAGGCACATGAGGCTGGGGGATGTCTCTGTGCATTTACAGAATGCTGCGCCCTGCCGTACACGTGGCTGTGAGTGTGACATGCTGAGACATCCCTGGGAGAGCAGAGCTGTTAATGCTACAGCGTGACAATCATACTTCAAAGCTAATTGATGATACGGGCTTGCTAATTTTACAGAGGTTAATGGATCTTCTTGGAGCTGTGTGTATGAGGATTGCTAGGGACTTAGCATCTTTTTCTCCCCCGTGGAGTTCTTTGACCATATATAGCCAAGGTATCAACTTACAGGCCTGGGATTTCAGCTTTCTGTTTAGATTTCAGATGAAAGGCTGCAGTTGGAAATTACTGTTATAAATATTTCCTGCTATCTGGTAGCAAGGCTGACTTCAGTCCCTTCTAAGGAATTCACCATAATTATCCTTTACAACAGCTGCAATGAAAACTCTGTTCCTGGCAAAGGCCGGTGAATGGAGCATGTCCTCCAGCTGCCCCAGTGGGATGGAGCTGCACCACGCACGGGAGAGCTCACCGGGGTGTCCTGGATGAGGGCAGAGCCCTGCTGTGACCCTGCTGTGACCCTGGCTGTGGTGTTGCCGGCCTCGGCACCCAGTGCTGCAGCTCTGTTGGTTTGCTGTGGGACCGCTGCTAGGGCAACACAAATGTGTGATGTCACGCGCTCCAGCAACTCTTACAGGCCAAAGAAAGCGCACGCAAAGCCCTTGGTGATGTTTTTAGGCTGTCTGCAAGCACAGAAGGAGGGGAAACTCTTGCCTTTGCAGTCTCAAACCTGCCTGGTCGCTTTCTCCTTCCTGGCAGGGCTCTGCTGGCCATAGGCTGGCCAAGGGGCTGGTGGAGTGGCCAGGTCTAGGTCAGTTTGCAGAAGCTGGGGTTTGAAATGCAGATGAACCTCCTTTGTCCTGTCCTGAGGCTTGCAAAGGAGATGGAAGTGGTCAGTGGAAAGGGCAGCCTGCAGGTAACTTCTGCTGCAGCCACACAGGGCATGGGAGGTGGGACTGGACAATCTCCACATTGTGGGAGCCAAGGGATTCACCTGGGCCCTGCTCTCTGTTGGCCACCAGCAATGAGTTCCCAGAGTCAGGGAAGGAAGGGAAGTAAGTGCCATCCAGTTCACCATCCAGCTTGTCCTTATTTCATGAAAGAATGTCTCCCCTTGAGTGCAGCCAGTGTAGGGCACAGGCTGGACATTCCTGGAGGAAACTTTCTGTGGTTTCCATTCCTAGTGAAAAGCAATGAGTGCAGTGGGCATTTGGGGCCATCATCACTCATTTGGGACAGAAGCCTGAGTAAGTGCTCTCAGTCTCATGGCTGACTGACCGGTTTTTTGTCCCAGTGCTCAGAGTAATAGAAAGGAAAAGGGTGTCACCCTGCCCAGGGCTCTTCCTTTTTCATTTTCCCCTTTATCTCTCTCTCTCATCTACCTTTTAAAATCTCTTCATGTATCAAAACCCCACATCAAACCAGCCAGAGCTGCCACAACTTGCAAAAGGGCTAAAAAAAAAAAAGTGCAGCATGATCAGTTAGAAATCCTGACTCCCAGGGCCTCTGAAAATTTGGGCCACAGAAATGCTGCACAGTTGTGCAATTTAGTGCCTCTGAAGAAGAATTAATTTGCTTTAAAAAAAAATCCGTCAGCATATTGCATATATTTATAGTTAGCTGCAAGCCTTTCCAGTGAGAACTTTTAGAATTTATTTTAAATTAAAGTGACTAGCATGACATACCAGTACTTAGCCTTTTAACAAAACATTTTAGTCATATAAATACAGTTGCTATTATTAAACTCTAGAGAAAGCTAGCAAGCTGCTCCAAATAACATCCCTCTGGTTTGCCTGTCCGACCTCTTCTGTTCATAGCCAGAACCAAGATATTTGAACACCTGACTGGACATCAGGGGTTCGTTTTATTTTCTGCTTCCTTGATGGCTTTTGAAGCTTGTTTTAAACTTTTGATTCCACTTCCGCTTCTTCTTTCTCTCCTCCTTTCCATTATGTTACTTCTTATAACTTTTTCCTTTTCCTTCAGGCTTTTTTATCATTTTCCTCCCCCTCCCTCATTATCCAGGGAAGCCCAGTTCCCAATGGTACTTTCTGGCCTTCTTTCTGAAAGCATCCAGAAGCCTGTTTGCTGAATCAGTTGCTGGGACTGACTTTAAGGACAGAACAACTTGCCCTCTGGGTTAGCAGAGAGTAGGGGTATTTCTGTGCATTGAAAACATGCTTGTAGGTGAGATTTTAGGAAATCTCTGTCTCTTTATCCTGTCTATATTTACATCTTTCAGAAGTGCCAAGCAAGACCAAATTTTGATATTCCAGAGTAAATAACACTAAACACGTTGAGTGGCAGACAGATTTTGACCTGTGATCAGCACAATGCAGGGAGAGCCTCCTTTTTGGGGACCTCCCCATCAAAGAGCTGTCTATAAGATAAAAAAACAAGTAACCAAGGACTGGGTTTATTCCTATCTCTTCCACGTTAGTCTTTACCCAGTTTGTTTCCTAACAGAAGCTGAGCAGCTTTTCCTCATTACAGCTTTTAAGCCTATGTGGCTGCTAAGAGAGGGAGGATGCAATAAATCATCCAGTCAATTAACAAGGGGCTTTCTCCTTATTTGTAACATCCTTTCAAAGCAAATGAGTATGACTGCTAATGAAAGGAAGCATATGCAATAATTTAAAAATAGGTGTCTGAGGTCAGTGAGGAAAATCTTTGCCCTGCTGTGTGTAGCTGGACCTGGCATCCAGCATCTCCAGTTTGCCTGATACTACGAATGGGAACCCCTGTGCAAAGGGGCTGCTGCTCCTAAGTGTCCCTCTCAGCTCCTGTTCTCCAGCACAGGCATCATGTTGAGAAAACCAGCCTGCTTCTGCTTGTGTTCCCACTAGTACACTGCTTGTGTACTAGTCCAGCATTAGCCCTTTGGCATTTACCCAGCCCCGCCTGGCTCTCCTTGATCTGAAATCATCCTGCCTCTGCTGGGAACCCCTCTGCTTGCCAGTCCTCTTGGTGCATGCAGGGTCCTTTTTACATGGTGTGTTACCAGCTGTCCTGGTGCAGATAACCACAGAGCAGATTCCCAAGAGCACCCACATCAAAGGGGTTACCCCCCTTTGTCTCTGCTGTCCTTCACCTCCTCTGCATCTGTGCCTCTAGCTGTCACCATGTGGGCCACATGCTTTTGTACTGTCCCCCCACAACCTTTGGGGCACTCTCCCTCCTGTGCATCACCTCTCCACTTGCTCACTCCCAGCATCCACAGTAGCTTATTGCTTCAGTATTTCCACATCCAGTGGAATGCCAGCACCATAAATCTCGCCTTTGCAGGTGAGAAATGGAGGCACAGGGGTCTGGGATCAGCCTGCAGGAACCTAGTTGCATGTATCATTGCTGCAGCTCCCCTGCCAGCCAGTGGGCTTCGGGGGTGAGCTTTCTGAAGTTCAGCAACCCACAGGTGGGATTTGAATCTGCTGAGAGGAGAAAACAAGCAGCTGTGTCCTAAACCCAGCCTCCCCTTGCTGGCTTCAGTCGACAAGTGTCTCCTGAGGGAAATCAACAGACCTTCACAGCGTTTCTGATATGTTTTAGGGTTTTCTGGACTGAAAGGCTGGGTTCAGCTCTACACACTGCATTTCAGACCTGGAATAGAACCTCATAGGTTTGGGGCATAGTTGTTGGGGTTTTTTTAAATAATTCCTTGAGATCTGTCATATTGCTTGGCACCTCCCTTCCTGACAGTCTATGTCTCTTAATGTGCATTATGAGGGAAAGCCAGGGCAGCCGCTCATGACTTGGAGGTCCTGAGCCATGTACCTGGGAGACACAGGGCTCTCCAAAAATCTATGAGCATTGATTTGATGGTCCAAACAAGGGCACATTTGTATCAGGCTGGATGGACAGGATACTGGACAGCAGAAACAGAGGGTATGACTGTCCAAAACAGTGTGGGTCCATGGTGTTCCCCTGCAAAGCCAGGATTTTCTGTCTATGATACGTAGTGGAAGTAGGAAAGTTTAAGATTTTAGCGTTTATCTTTCTCTCCAGCATGGGACATTGAGAGGTATCAGGAGCATTCTCTGAACATAATTTCTGTTTGCTTTGTCCTTATTCCAGGTTTTCTTTCCTTTTTTTTACCTCTCTTAATTCTGTCAATTTACAGGACTCTAAGTGTTGCGCTTCAGAATGAAAAGCTCTGAAAATAGCTGACACTTTGCAGTGATTCCCTCTGTCCCTGTCTGAACTGGTCACTTTGGCCCATCTCAGCTGTCCCACCCTGAGCTGCTGCTTTTCCCCAGCTCAGGAGCACTCATGCATTCACACTCATATGCTTCCCTTCTCACCACAAAAAATGGGGCCTGGCAATGCTACTGCCAGCATGATCAGGGCAGTAATCCTTAATAACCAGTAACCAGGAAAAAGACAAACACTCAAGCAAGTATGAGGCAAAAAAATCATTTAGTCCCTGTAACAGTTACTTTATTGTTGGGGTTTTTTTAGCCTGGAGGTTTTCTAGCCCTGTTTTTCTGGTGGTTCAAGAGATAAAAAAGCCGTATCTGTAGTTTCAGTAATCGCCCAAATAATTGCATTGCTTGTAAACTGCGTGGTAATGAGCATGTGTACAACTGTGATGCAGAAAGCAGAGCTAAATCTGGCTGAGAGTGCCAAGCAATATGCACTGCAGAAGTAATGATTATTAATAGTATGTGTTGACTTAAGCTGATAATGCCCCAGAGCTTTCATTCTCTGTATCTCACCAGCAGGAGACGGACACTTGGAGCGGAAGACAAATACCTTGTAACTAGGAAACTGCCTGTGCCTGTACTTCCTGGGGGCAGCATGTCCTTAGAGACAGCATCTCACCAGGATGGAGCCTTTGGGGTATATTTTGAGCATAGGAAAACCAAAATATCAGAGCAGGGGATGGTGGCCTGTGTCCTTACAATTTTCTTTGCACAAAAAATTCTGGAACTGTGTTTGGGTGTGACAAAAGGAGACACAAAGCATGGCGCAGGTTTGTCTCTGGAGAGGACTCTTGTCTGAGTTAATTATTCCCATAACCAGAGATAATAAGTGCTGAGCCCTATTTTTGGAAACAAATGCAAGGTGAGCTAGTGAAATATTAAATAGGAAAAGTTATCATCTGAAAGGTAGAGCTCATTGAAGAGGGTGAAAAGAAATTTAAGTGGAAAAAATACGAAACCTTACAGTGCTGAAATAAGAAAATGCTAGAGTAATCCATTAAAAATCCCCAAACCAACCCAAAACCTAGAATCTTCATTTTATCTTTGCTTTCTGGTTCTTATTCAATCTTTCCAAACAGGACCATAGGGACTGTCAAGTCCCTGGGAGGGGTGGGGAAGAAATTCTTTACTTACTTTCTTTAAACTGCTCTCTTTTTCTACCCTCCATCTTTTCCAGAATTCCTTGGGTTTATGAAAAGAAATCTCTGATACGGCAAAAGGGGTAACTTGTAGCATTTCAGAATTTAGAAAGCTGTTCAGCAAAGAGAAGTAAGGGAGCAGTCTTTCTTCCTCTGCATTTTTTGACAGTTTTGAAAAATTAATGAAAAGCTGGAAGGAAAGTAAAAGAAATTGGTAGGAATCAGCACCACTGAGGATGTAAAGTAATGGCAGGGAAATAGATATTTCAGTAACAACAACAACAACAATAATAATAATAGAGATATAATAAGAACACTGAAAATAATACTGTAAAAATTAGTCTGGAGAAATGTGGTATTCAAACAATTTGTTTAGAGGATAGAGAGGGCTTGACATTTTCAGAAAATAATTACCAGATAAGTTTTGGGTTGTGAAAAAACTTTTAACAAGATATTTTTGGACAGGTCTGATAGTACACATTATTCCTCTACAGAGAATTGTGGACATTTAGATGACAGAAGGAAATTTTCCTTAAGCCAGAACTGCAAGTGGCCTCTACTCAAATGTAGGGATCTATGCTGCCTTTTTTAAAGATCTGAGATCCCTTATATTTGAAAGGAAAACTGGGAGAGACTCCAACCATAAGGGCAATTAGTACCTCAGGTATGAAATTTAGAGCCAGAATTGTCACAAAGAAAGGTATTTCTCATTGCACTCGTACCATGTGAGCTGGAATTACAGTTGGTAAAACAAACAGCTAAAATGTGATCTATGGTATTTAGAGAACTGGTCTTATTGCACAAAGTGGTGATTTTAAGGGATGGTGCCAAACACCAGGGTGCAACTTAACATCGTCAGAGCTCAGGAAATACCACCTGCAACTCAGGGGCATTGGCATCTTGTTTAGTCAAAGCTTTCATAAGGATTTTTCTATCCATCTTGGCCTGGATAAGGCCTCTGAGAGGCACTTTTGGCAGTGGAGAATTGTCTCTTATGAGCTTTCACCTCTTCTCCAAGAGTGGGGTAACTGAACCAATGGTGTCCATGGCAGCAGGTCATGGAGGTGGCCTTCTGCCTCATGCTGCCCCACCTCCACATCACAGCAATGCCTGCAGGGACACTGGTTATGCTGGAGAGAGCAACCTTGTCTTCCTCACTTGGAGTTGAGAGAAATGTCCTTGCTGACATTTTGTTTATGGATGGGAAGCCATCAGGGAATCACATTTGCACTCTCCTTCCAGGCTTGGTTCAGAGCATACAGATGTGCTGACACAGAGTGATATACAAGAGATAAATGTGACCTTTACCTTCCTCCTGACTCATCCATCTTATCTATTACTAGAGGAACTGGTTTCCTTGCAGGACTGGGGTGAACAGGGACCTTGGCAGCTGAGCTCTCTCAAATCTGATCTGTAAGAGGTGGAGGATACAACCACAGACACAGTACAACTACCTCTTCCCTTCTGGGTATTTAACAAGAAGTGACTAAAAACCTGGGAATGGAGCACTAAATAACTAAGAACTGTAGTAGTAATGGTGGGAGGAATAGATATTTTTGTTACTTACACTTGTGAACAAGTTTCTAGCATCACAGTACATGCACCCATAGAACTAAAGGATCATTTGGGGAGCTAGGGAACAAGTGCACTCTTTTAAGAATGATCATATTTAAGGATAGGTGATTGGTCAGGCATCCATGGGCTTCTGTCCTGACAGGCCTTAGGAAGTGGTATCATTGGTTTTCTCAAGTTGAAAACAACCAAAATTGCTTTTGTTGCAGAGTAAGTGGTTTGGATCTCATTTTCCCACTGCATATTGTACTTTGTAAACTAAAAAAGACATGAGAAATAGAAGTGACTGATTTTTCCATTCCTTAAGCTGCCTCCATGTGGGTTGATTGCTCAGGGGATTTCAAGGCAGACTGAAACACAGACAAATGCCGGCTTCATGTACGCTCTTAAATATTGCTGTGTTTTGAATTTTATTAGAAACTTGGCAGGCTTTTGCTTGAGCTCTAACTGCCTTTTCTGCCTTCACTTTATCAGCTGCCATAATTTTAGATGCACAACCACAGTGTGCAACCATATAGCCCAGCACGCATGAGCAAGGGAAGCACTCTAAAAACATGTCTGGTTAAAGTACTTGTCAGATTAGTAGCTGTCAGCCAGGGTAAATTAGACCCAAAATGGTACACGCACAAGTGAGGAAATCCATTCTTCAGCATGCCTTGTGCTATCAGTCCTGCTGTGCTTGGACAGGAAGCTTAACCCAGGAAAAAGTAAGGATCTTCCCTCAGTCGTATTCCCAGAGTTCTGCCCAAAGACACCTTGGATATATAATATACTCGAGGGCACATATATTCAAAGGAGAGGATGTGATAAACCCGCACATCTGTCAGAAGGTAAACACAGCCTCATGATGTTTCTGAGCTGACTGCAGCTCTAAATCTGCCGATGAGGCAGACATAATTCCTTGTGCGAGACACTGAAGACAGATGTACAAATCCTAGTTTAGAATGGGAAGTAGGTATTTTTCCATTGCTCCAAAGAAGCCTTTTACTTGTGAACTCAGTGCCCTTTTTTTGGTTTTGCTGCAGTATGTCCTGTTTAGGGTCCAAAATACAGAATAGCAGATGCTCCTGAATCTGGCTGATTAGGTCTCACAAATCATTGGGAATGTGGATGACATGAGCAAGGTGGGGAGAAGAGATGGATGCAAAACTTTTGGAAGGAACCCAGATCCTTTGGAGCAGCACCTGTCCTCAACACTTCGATGACCTAAAGGCAGGAGAGAATAAAAGCTGACTGATAACTGATGATGATGCTGTTAATGTGACGAGATTGTTTCTTGAGCATGGCTCATGTTTGGGAGATATTGGCAACTTGCCACCTGCAAGGGAGATATTTGTGGTCTCCATCAGTGCAAGAGGAAGAAAATCCCTGTTTGCTTTTTGCTTCCCACACAAAGAGATCCTGTGCTGGCTGGTGTGAAGATTCTCCACTTGTGAGGAACTGAGATGCGCCTCTCTGCAACAACTTGATTTTCTATGGGAAAGATAGCTCTGCTTACCATAAATTCTGGTGCTGCAAAATATTCTCGCCTTGGTTTTCCTCCAGCACAGACAAAGCCTTAGTACCTGCTGAGTAGGATTCAAGGAAATGCTGAAGACCAGACTGTGACTGGTGGGAGATGTTCTACTGGAATCCCATGTCCTGTTCTGAAGTAGTCCTGCAAGCTGGAAGGAGTGCCAGTTATGGACTGTAGCAAAAGCTCGTTTATTCTGCAGTACTGAAATGGGGGTCTTAAGTGGATTAAAAAGTTGTGCTACATCAACCCTCAGCTCTCAAGTGACCAGCCATGGAACTCATCTGCATCAGGAGAACAGGCAGTCCTGCTGACTCCAGAGGCACCCACCTGTATCTTCTTGTCCCCTGATCCTGATGGCAGGACATTTGGAGAGAGCAGAAACCTGTTTGCCTGCTCTTTTCTTTCCCTGTGGATGCCAGTGCAAACAGCATCACCTCAGGCACAGTTGTGGGGGCACAGTTGTTCTTTAGGGCACTGCAACACAGACCTGCCTTGGGGAAAGCAAGGGCTTTGCCTCGTGTGGCTGCCATCACTCTCTGAAGCAGTGGTTTCACCACACCCACAGAGAAACCCCAGGGAAATTACCCAGGCTTCCAGGCAGTGTATCAAAACGCCCATGTCACCCAGACTCAAGATGGAGCAATAACAAAGTGGGGAAAGGTAATCTGTACTCAGAGCAGTTTTAATAAGTTAAATTGAAAATAAATCACTGCAGATGTGGTGGCTCTCACCTATGCTCATCTCCTCATTCTAGTTTCCTTTCCATTTGCTAATTCCTCTGCCGCAACACACTATTATCCTGGTTTACTACCCAGCTGGAACAGTCTCTAATTCTGCCTTGGAGAAGAGCTACACTGGAACAAACCAACCATCTTAACCTGGGAGAATAAATTAGGAAACGAGGAGAACTGGAAAGCCTGACATTTTTGATGTTGCAGAACGAGGTGTACCTGACTGAGCAAACAGGAGAGCCCACAGCACTTTGGGATATTTGTGTGCCCCTGCCTCCCTATGACCACCTGGAAACTGAAAGCCCACTGTCACGATGCCAAAAGGCAGCCCCCCAGAAAGGGGATCTTTATGGGCTACCCCTCCCCATCATTCCAAAGAAGTTAAAGCAAGGTCTGAGAAAGCATCTGGGTGCTGGAGACCTCAGGAGAAGTGGCTCAGAATAGAAACAGTTTGCCTCACCACAGCCCTCTTGGAAGCCATCTTTCAGCTGGGAAGGGTTTGCTTCCCTCTCCTTACTGACAAACCCTGGCTGTAGAGCAGAAGAAACCAGGGTTTGCACACTTCCCTGGGCAGTTTTTGGGTTCTTGTGTGAAGGGCATCTGTTTGTGCCTTGTTTTTTGCCATCAGGGATGTGGGTCTTTGTTTTGAAGCAGATAGACAAAGGCAGCAAAGCACAGATGTTTCATGGTCACGAATTTGGAGGGAAGACCAGACTGTGCTGTTATTTTGCCATGCTTTGGGAAGCCAGACTGCTCCCTAGGTATGGCTTGGTGTGCTCCTGGTCTAGCATCCAGCTGGCCTTGCTTGCACTGCTGTGCTTGGTAATGTCAGCTATGGCGCAAGAGCTGCCGAGCCCACTCTCACACCCCACACTCCAGCAGGGCCAGACAGCCAGTGGCTGCAGAGACTCTCACCTGCAACCAGCTAGAACCAATAGCAGCAAGGAGCTTTTAAAAAACTATCATTAACAATTTGATTGCTTTAAGTTATTTTTTAATAAACAAGATCCCAGGCATTTCTGTCGTCTTTCACAACAAACCCTCCTCCTCTAATAAATAGATGATTCTCAGGGTGCCTGTTATATGGCTGTTTGTGGCATGGTTAAAGCCAACCCCTTAAGGCTTAAAATCAGTTCTGGGTAGTGCTGAAACCTACAGAGAAAGAGGTGCTGGAACAGCGGGGCTGCCTGAAAATGTCATAGAATGGAGTTCCACTTTGAGGCTGCTGGTGAAATCTGCAGCCAAAAGCCTGCCTGCTGCTGCTGAGCAGGAGCCAGATGAGCTTGTGGGGGCTGAAGGATGTTGTCTATGCTGCATCAGTCAGCAGGGAGCTATGTGAGAGAGGGATAAGTTTCAGGAAATGGCTCTGGCCATGGTGAGACAGGACCCACCACCCCCGTGCCCAAGGCATGTCAGCAATGCCAGAGTCCAGCCAGGGGTTTTCTCAGGCAGTAGCACAGTGGACTGAAATGCAAGGCAGTGATCCAAAGCAATTTGAAGATGTTATTTCCTGCTGTCTTCCATTTGACATGAACCCATCTCTCCTGGCAAGAGCCCAGAAGTGCACTGTCGCTTAGAATCACAGAATTATAGAATCTCTGAATCATAGAAGGTTGGAAAAGACCTCCAACCTTTGACCAAATACTACCATGTCAACTAAACCATAGCACAAAGTGCCACGTTCAGTTGTTTCTTGAACACTTCCAGCAATGGTGACTTCACACTTCCCTGGGCAGCCTGTTCCAATGCCTGACAACCCTTTCAGTGAAGAAATTCTACCTGCTGTCCAACCTGAACATCTTGTGGTCATTTCCTCTTGTCCTGTCACTAGTTGCCTGGGAGAAGAGGCCAACCTCTCCCTTGCAACAACCTCCTTTCAGATAGTTTTATAGAGCAATAAGGTCTCTCCTGAGCCTGCTTTTGTCCAGGCTAAACAATCCCCGTTCCTTCATCCGATCCTCACAGGACTTGTGCTTCGGCCCTTGATCAGCTTCGTTGCCTTTCTCTGGACTCACTCCAGCACGTCAATGCTTTCTTGCCGTGAGAAGCCCAGAACTTGATACAGGACTTGAGGTGCAGGCTCAGCAGTGCTGAGTACAGAGGGATAATCACTTCTCTAGTCCTGCTGGCCACACTATTTTTGATACATGCCATTGTCCTTCTTGGCCACCTGGGCACACACACTGGCTCACATTCAGCCAGCTGCCAACCAGCACCCCCAGGTCTGTTTCCTGTGGGCCGTTTCCCAGCCACTCTTCCTGCAGCCTGTAGCACTGCATGGGGTTATTAAACCTCTGACTCGGCCCATTGATCCAGCCTGTCCAGATTCCTCTGCAGAGCCTTCCTACTCTCCAGCAGAAGCTCAATAACAGCAAGCAGGACTCACCTTGTGGCTCACACTTAGCTGCCGCCCCACCCCAAGGCTTCTCTGCCCAGCAGCTTGGCTCACTGACAGAGCCCATGCTTGGGGATGAGAGCTGTTCACCCACCTGTCATACGAGGGGGAAACGAAGGTCATCTGGGGACCCTGATGCAGCACAGCTTGGGCTTTACTAGAGTGTGAACTGCATGTGCATCCCAAAGCCTCCAGAAATGCTCTAGCTCCCCTGGTAAGATTGACACACCTGTATGTTTTGCTGCAAATGCAATTAATTAATTAATATTACCTTGATGACCAACATTTCAGGGTGGTTACACTCCAAATGCTTGGTGTATCTGTGTGACTCTGAAACCACAGATACCATTTCCACTAGTTCATCTTCTCCCTCAGTTGTCTCAGCCAGGTACTATGTTCAGAGCGCAGGATTCTGCTTCTCCCCAGGCGGGACCTTCACAACACGCTGTCTCTATGCAAGCAGAGAAATATTAGGGCTGAGGTCCCAAAGGCCTGTCAGTCCTAGATGAATGTTCACTGTCAGTCTGGCTCTATGCGTGCTCTGCAAAGAGCCAACTGCCTTTTGGCCACATCGGCCTTGCTGTGCATTTCCGGATGAACCTGCAAGGAAGCACATGCCTGGGATGTAATGTGTCCTGCACACCTGTGCTGCATGTGCAGCAAAAGTTTCCTTGTTGCAGATGGATGCAAAGATGCTGACTCAAATCCCTCAGGAGAATAAGGCACGTTCTTTGTTGGCTTGTCCACGTCTCCGCATTATTCAAGCAATTCAAAGTAGAGAGTAGGTTACTCAGAGACCTTTCATGAGAAGCCAGAATGAAGATAGCCTGGCGAAAAATTCAGGGAGATTAGGAAAGCTGAAGCAGTAGGATTCCCCTGGGCAGATAGCCAGGGAGGCTCTGTTGAGGAAGCAGAATTGATATGCTGGAGATGATGGTGGGATAAGGTCAGAGAAGTGGGTGCTTGTAGCTTCTACACCTGACAGTATGCAAGTTCACTATGGGTTCCCCTTGCAGATATTTTGTTCCCTGAATTTCAGCAGTATTGCATAGGACAGATTTCAGTGCAGCTTTTTAAAATGTAAGCCAGTGCCTCCAGCCAAATCTGGTTTTGAATTTGGGAGCAGCTATCAACCAGCACAGCCCACTTTTTGAACTCTTCACAGTTATTTGTGTCCATTTAGTGCTTTGCACATCTGTGCATATCAAGAGCTCCCCAGTTATAGAAATCTGGCATACAGAATCATCTCTTTTGGGACTAAGTGAAAAATTTGCCTTGTGTTGCCTGGTTTTGGCAGCTATTCTCACCCTTTCGTCCGAAGCCCTTGAGATGTGAGAAGCAGGGATGGTTCCTTGCACACTGCAGATGGGCTGCTGCATGACAGAAATGAAATGATTCTCTTATGTGTAATCCAGAGGCTCAGCTGAGTTACTCATCAAGCCATTTATAAACCACTTTGTAGACTGCCACTGCTACTTATTACTTATGATATCTTACATTGTCTGATGAGTTACAGTATTTTGCCTGCTGCTTCTTCCATCACGTTGAACTCTGAGCTGCTTTAGTGTGTCAGGCAGCTTCCACTGACACAGTGCAACGCAGCCCTGCCGATGAACAGTGAGTGGTTTTGAAGTGCACTCTGCAAACGACTGGGTATCTGGAAGCTAAAGGGTGTGGGCTTCAATCATGTGTACTTAGAAATATTCATCATGGTGGGAATTTGGTAAGGAAATTTCTCCAGCTCTCTGTCTGTGTTTTGGGGCTAAGCATACATGCGTTAGTCATGAGGAGGCTCAGTCTCTGACTGATATGCAGGGGGTTTGGGTGCAATAGGATTTTACATGTATTTTCTGGAGCTTTGAGTTTCATTTTCTCATCAACAAACACAAGTCTGTGTAGGGATGAAAGGCACTGAAGCGCTGGAGAAGATTCTGGTGGAAACTATGTGGGAGAAGCACTGATATGAAAGTGTCTAACTTTGGTTTATCATGGTGTGGTGATGGTGGGGATAAGAGGATCAGCTGAAAGTCTCATACACTGTGTGCTGCTGGCTGTTGCTGCTAACTTTTTCCTCTTCTAAGAAAAAGCTGCTCTGTGCAAGGTGGAAATATCATAGCTGCTCTCTTTGAAAAGTCATGGCTCCTGAACAGCTGCCGTGTCTGGGAGGCAGGCAGTGAGGTGATCTGAATGCATCAACACGAAACCCCTTTGAAGCCATTATGATAGTTTATGTCACAGCCATGTCAGTGGCAATGGTGGGAGACAAGCCTTGCTGGTGACATAATCCAGGAACCCACTCTTTGCTTCAGAAGATGATTCCTGCTATCAATATCTCCAAGATAAAACAGTCAGGACTTTCAAAAGATATGGGGAGGGGATAGCCTGCCTGCCTGGCCCTGAGCCTCAGGGAGAGCTGGATTTGGCTCAACCTGAACAGTCAGCAATCCCAGGAGAAAGCTGCCACAGGAGGCAGGGTCTGTCCGTGCTCCCGCAGCAGCACAAGGATGGCAGGCAGACATTAGTGATTGGAGCTGACCCTCGGGTTTACTGTAGACTGCTAAAATTTAGCCAGAGTCTGAACTATTGACCAGTTAAGAGAAATATGATTTTTTTCTTTCAAAGAAGCACTGCTTGGGGTTGTGTCTAAGGCTTTGGCAGTTACCTTTAGCTTTAACTCTCTTGTATTTGATTGGCAACACAGCTCTGTTTTGTAACCATGTGAAACGAGAGGGATTTCCAAAGAGATTTGGAAGTTTTCCCCACTATCTCTAGGAAGAATCCCTCCCTGCAGCCTCGCAGTCCCATTCCCCCCACTTATGTCCAGAGTCCTGGAGAAGCTCCCCCTGTGCTCACACCCTGGATTGGTGAATTCCCTATCCAGCCTCTCTCTTCCCTTTGTTGATGCACAGCATTGCCCTGTTTCAAAATTGTTTATTTTTCCCCTTTCTACCTTCAAACCTTGTCAGAAATCAGAAAAGACCAAGGACAGGACATTTTCCCCATGGTGTAGCTCAGGAGGGAAGGTGCAGAGGGCCACCACATGGTAAGCAGAGCTGGTTGGCAGAAGGCTGGGGGAAGAGTCCCAGCCACAACTGGCCCCAGGCGACCTTGGCCAGCCTGGCTGCAGCCCCAGGCTCCACTGCATCACCATGACCTACATACACCCCTGCTGCCAGTGGATGTGTTCCCAGACTTTTAAAGAGTTTATTCCTCTTGGCTTTGGTGGGAGGAGCAAAGAAGGTATTTTGGGGCCAGGCTCAGCGCATTGCTTGCCTTGGAAGAGCTCCTTAGCATGCACTTTTTGCTGTGTAAATAATAAATAGTACATTTAATATTAAACATCCTGTGCGCTTACCAGACGTTGTTGTGCACGTGAAGCCTGGCAAAATAAGCACATGAAGGTAGTTTGTCTTTACAGCCATGCAGGATTTCTAATGTGCTCCATTCTTTTTTGGGGGGGGAGCAAGGTTTGATCCCTTGCTCTTCCCTCTTGTTTCTTCAGTCACACCTCACTGCATCTTCTACTGTGCTGAGCACGGTCCTTGAGGTGTCTCAGAGTTCCTCTGCCTTGGCCATCCTGCCCTTTTGACCTCATGCTTCTGCAGTAAAACCTCGGCTGCCTGCATGGGCATGGTTCGGTACACAGACCAGGAGGACCATGGACATAGGGGCGGAGAAAGCCTCAGGGATTTGCTTGTAGCAAAACAGCAGAAATGTGTGTGCAGAGCTTGATGGAGCTGAGAAAAGATTGCTCACTGGCAGGGAACTCAGCAGGATGATGGAGCTCAGCAAGGATGATGGAGTAAGAGAAAATTAGTCATCTGGGGAGGAAGAACTGTAAGTATGGTGGGTGACATCTGCCTCATTAGCTCACAGACTTCCAGGGAGACACTGGAAACCCCACAGCTGGAGTAATTTAAAATCCAACTGTACTCAGCCCTAGGGAGGGATCTTCCTTTGGCAGCAGGAAGCTTGTGAGTGGATGCATCCATAGGTGAAATGATGGACAGCAGCATGATGCAGTTGGTTTTTCCATCTCTGATTTCTGTGATTCAATGACTATCAGTCATTTTGGAAAGCTAATCACATTACTCCACAGTTTCAGGTGAATAAGGAAGCAGGCGCAGTCTCTAGGGATCTGACACACATGCAGGCATCCATCTGGGAGAGCATTATTGCATTAGCTCAGCATTCCTGTTTTTATTGATACACATTCTGCTCTTGCATTGTTTCTTACAAGCAAAGGCTGCATGGAGCAGCACACAGTGAGTGACGAGGCAAGGTTGGGCAACCTAATTAGATGCTGTTGTTTGTTTGTATAAGATTCATGGTAGGCAGAGAGAGGGAGAAAATCCAGATGAAGATGAAAAATGATGCTGCACATAAAGCTATCTACAGAGCTGGCCTTAATTCAGTCTTCGTAGTCTGAAAGCACCATACACACACACATGCAAAACCCAGGCTGTGGATAATGAATTTTGAGAAAATGAGCCCTCAGCTCCCTCCTCCCAGTTTTACTTTTTAGAGAATGTCTTTCCTTCATTTTGGAAATGATTGCATTATCTCAAACTGCTTGTAAATCTTGTTAGCCAAGTAATATAGTTTGGACTAAATGTCTGTTCCTACATGGGCCTCAGGGGAATATGGAAAATAACCAATGCAGCCCTATTGCAAGCTCCCACCAGCTTTACAAAGGAGACTCCTTATTTCTGATTAACCTGAGTTCCTTTCTGCAGTGAGGCAGAGAGAAGCAACAAGATTAATGAAAATTAAGTCTGTTAAAGCCAGCCTGATTTTCTCGTCGGGCGTACAGCCTTGCCGCAAACTGAACTCATCACCAAATGCAGAATTAATCAAACTGGAGCGCGGGTACTTGGTGTCTCCGTGTGTGTGTGTGTGAGCATGCACTAGGGTGACTGCACCAGATGCATTTGCAATGGGAAGGAGCAGAGGAATGGAGACAAGATGTTAGTTTTCCTATTTATTATTTATGTAGTTGAGAGTTTGTGCCCAGCAAAGCTCGCGGAGCTGTGACTGATGAGTTAATTGGATACCACACTGGCATGTCTGGAAGAAGCTGTGGAAACCCAGGGACAGAAATAGTAGCTGGAACTGCAGGAGAGCATGTCCAATGTGTGTTGACGTGCTTAGCGATGCAAAGCCATAGCTCCTGCTATTTCCCACAGGATTCCAGTGTAGGGTTAGAGGTTGTATAAGGATCAAGATACCTTATATTTAAAGCTGTCTGATCCCTAGCTTTGGGGGAATTGCTGGGAATGTGACCGAGACAGGCCCAGCTGCACTTCTGTACATCCCAGATGAGTTTCTTAGATTCTTAGCGTTGACACCTTCATCCTATCAGCTGCTGCCCCCTAAACCTGCTTTCCCTGCTTTTCTGGCAGGGTTTTAGAGGATGGGGAGGACTCTGCAGCCATTGGTGGCAATAACTTCTCTGCCCATTCCTAGATGTGTGATTGCCCAGCCTACGTCCTCAGATGTGTGTCTGTGCTCCTCCTCTCTGTCCATGCAGAATCCAGAGCCCTTGTGCTGTCTCAGTGGTGTTCCAGCTCTGAGTTTCCCTTTACCATGAACCTAGTCCAGTTTCTCTCCATGGATCCTCCAGGGAGCAGAGGACCTTCCCAGGCACCACTAACTTATATGGGGACATGTTGCAGCAGTTCTCCTTCCCCAAGTGCCATGGTGGAACTGGGTCTTGGCCAGACATGATTCCCCTTGCATGGCCATACCAAGGCAGTGTTTGTCTCACAGGGACAATGCAAGGTGAGTGAAGGGGCCTGAAAACTTTCCCACTGCCCCTTGGCAAAACAGCCCTGATGGGGGGGTTCAAGGAAGGAAACCCTCCAGCCCCTCAGGAGTAGTGTTTGGAAGCTGCTTTAGGGCTAAACACCTCTAAACATTTTTCATGTGATGGCTTTGGAAAAATATCACAAACTTAAATTGTCTGAAAGCCAGTTTAAGCCTATTGATGGCAAACAAGAGAGTCCAACAAAAAGAAATCAAGGTAATCTTTTCCCTCTAGACATTGTTCACCTTTGTTGGGCTTTGGCCAGGCTTGAAGAGTGGTGAGTTGGTAGGACCAGGGGCCACTCACCTTCCCCCTAAGCTCTGGCTTGCATAAGCATTTTGTTTTCAGCAGCACTGAAAAGCCCCTTGCTAGGCTAATTGGCTGTAAGCAGCACCAGGCTCTGCCAGGTGCAGCCAGTGCACTGTCTTGGTCCTGCCTGGCTGCCCCATCCCAGCCCATGGAGCTGCAGATGGCGAGGATGAGCAGAAGGAAACGTGCACTAGAGCTTTCAGAGTCAGGCATGGTGAGCTAAGCTATCTGTAAAGGTGAGCAATGTCCTCATCATGTCAGGCATGTGGTACCCCCTCCCTGAACCAGTGCAGGGGGGGCACCACATACTCATTCCTGTCACCTTACACAAGTCCCCTACAAGATGGTCCCTGAAGCAGTTGCAGGCTACCAGGGTCGTGGTGTAACTGTGACAGGTCACTGTGCAGGCTCTCACAAACAAGCCACTTTGCAGAGAGCCTGAGCAAGTGCAGATCTCTATCTGGTGAACCACACTGCCTTTGGGAGCAAAACAGCAGTTGAAAACATAGATCTTACCTTTCCACTCTCTCTCTCTAAAGAGATTGTAGGGAGTTCTGCAGTGGAGATTTCCTGTGGGCATGTGTGCTCAAGCAGTCCCAGAAGGCAGGCTTTTACATGTCACCCATCTTTTTTCATCACCCTGTAGCAAACAGAAGAGGACAACAGATGGTGGCCCACTAGGGTTGCCAGGGGCTGGGAATAGCATTAGGGTCTTTTTTCCTCCTTGGTGGGACCACTGAAAGGGAGCTACTGACCGGTTCTAGTGACCAGCAGGCCTCTGTGCACCCCTGTTTTGGCTGCCAGCATCACCATGCCCAGGTCCTGGCTGCACATGTTCAGTACCAGGCAAAACTCCATGTTGTTTCTGTGGCTGGTAAGTCCCGAGCCAGCTGCAGTCACTGTTTTTATTGCTGGAGAGCACACTTAGGGTGGCATGGTGGGCAGAGCCCACTGAGTACCAGCAAACTCAGTCCTGTGCCCATTCCAGGTGTCAAGCTACAGCAGGGTCTTGGCAGAGTCACTATGTTTCTGTGATGCTGCTCCTCCCTTTCTATCATCCCAGAGCTGCTCCTTAGGAAAGATGCCAGTGCTTCTGTGACACAAAAGGAAAATATCAATGTGTCCAAGGGTATCCACAGCTAAGAAATAAAGCTGTTCACTCTGCAAACATCCCCACACCATGGTGAGTTGTTTAATTGGGCTCAATTTGCAGATCTTGTCTCACAGCAGCCAGGAGCTGGAGTTCCGTTCCTGCTGCAAAGCTGAGTCCACTGTGAGAAGATCTTGTCCCTTTCTATATCCCCACCACTGACATGGAGCAGCCACTTTCTCAGGGAGAGTCGTTTTCTGACTCTGAGCAACACCATCAGTGTCCCAGCAAAGACAAGAAGAGAAAAAAGCCTCTTGTTCTTGCAGCAGAGTGGCCCTGTCAGGGTAACCCAGCTGGAGAAAGGCATCACAGGCATGTAACTGGGTGGTCAGCTTTGGGTACTGAAACTGTTAGAGAAGGGTGTGAGCAGATTTAGAGAGTACTTTCCCATAGGAAAGGACGGAAGGATGTGACCTCTGGAAGTGCACCCTGGGCTGCCTGCTTGCCCTCTGCATCTTGCAGTAATTTCATTTCCAAACCCATCTCTTCCAACCCAGGCACTCAGCCGTGAAGCACAGAGTTGAAAGGAGTCAAGCTAGGGAGGGAGGACAGAGAAATAAGGTTGCCGTAGGATAAAAACTGCTGATGGATGAAATCCTATCCACTGAGAGTCAGGGGAAACCCTCCTCAGGGGATTATGCTGAGTCTTACATGGTCCAGAGAAAAGGGAGTTAAATTACTCCCCTTATCCAGTAAATTCAACCCTTTTTGCTGTCTGCAGACACAGCAAATTTTTTTTGTTCATCTTATTGCATGCTGTTACATGTTTCAATAATTGCCTGGATTTGTTAGGCTCCTCTCATTACTGTGCTATTGGCCATGTAGGTTCTTCCAAATAAGCAGAAAGTACCTCCCTGTTCTGGGTCCACTCTTACCAGGCCCTTGAACAACTTGAGCCTTTCAGAAGAAAGGTGGGCATGGGAGTTGAAGGGTACTGCAGTGATGGTGTCACTGGTGCTGGGCTGTCGTGTCCCTGACTCCCTGCCCATAAGCATCTCCCCTTTCTATACACCCAACTCAGGACACACAGCATGGTGGTGGGAGAGCTGCACCTTTTCCAGAATCCCTCCTTTGTGGCTATGAACCCTCCTCTAGCACCTTTGGGCCAGTTCTTTGTTCCTAGTTGTCTGAAACTGAAAGAGAAAGCATATTCTTGATACTTCCTTACAAAAACACAGGGAAAAGCTCACATGCGTTTTTCTAAGCTTTCATTTAAAGTAACTTCATTTTCCTCCTAAACATCTGATTCTGTCTTTAATCATGCTAATCTCCTGACCTCAACAATACTTTGTCAGTTAGTGTCATAATTTAATGTGCTTTAGGTGAGAATATAAAAAACATTTTGTTTCTTTTAAATCGGTTACTTTTTCATTTCACCAAGAGGTCATTTATTCTCATGTCAAGGAAGGATAAATGAGAAGTGTCAGGCAGACCTTTTATATATTGCTTTATCTTTAAGCTAAACAAATTCACTGTGTGCAGCCTGGCTTAGTATGGAAATCTCTGCTCTCCTTTATCAGTTGTCATCCTGTTACTTGATGTTCCCCCTTTCTGAAGTGGAATGACAGAACCCGTGTGTGTGCCCTTGCAGCTGATTTACTGAATGTTATTGTGCTGGTTTGATACAATTTTTCAATCTACTCTTTGGACAGCAAAGGTTTTATTTTGTTTTCGTGGTGTCAGAGCAGAGTTCTTCAGTGGGCTGACTGCTGAGAAATCCTTTTCAGGAGCAGCTACAGCTGATTTACAATGTAGGGCATGTAGGAGCTGTTTGGGTCTTTTGCCGCCGATATGTGTGTTGCTTGGCATTAGTTTCTTCAGACTCCATCTTCCCACTCCCTTACCCTTCCTGAGTGTCTTTGAAGGTTCTCACAGTTCTCTCTGAGCTTGAGTCAAATATGCATATGCAGGTATATTAATATATTTGTATATGTACACATATGTGGACACATACACATGTGTGCGTGTGTATGGGCTTTTTTCTCAGCCTATTAAAGAACTTAACGAAGCCCTGTATATCCTCCCATGCAACTGTATGGCTTGTTCTCTTGAAAATTGACAACTTATTCTTCCTCCTTGTTTTCTACTTCTGAGATATTTTCAAAGCTGCAGCCTCTCTCTCTCAGATCTCTTAACTATTGTCACTGGCTTTCGTTGCCCTCCTTTCGTGAAGGCTGGACCAGGTTCAAGGCCATTTGAACTATGCCTGAGATAGTGCTGCACAGTGTGCTCTTAGATGCTTATCCTCAAATTTCCTGCTCTGACAGGAAAAACCAGACACCTCTGGTTGATGGCCCACTCCCTCTTCAAATTTAGTTTGGTTACAGCACAAAGCCGCTTTGTACACTGAAAAAAAGTTGGAAACTTTTTGTGCCACATGTGAGCTGGGGACAGGAAAGGAAGCCAAAACGTCAAAGGCCTTTTCTTTTGCCAGCAAACCGAAGAGGCTGAGCAGATCCACTGCTATTGGCCACCCATCTCACACAGCAGCTGCCCCACTTGGTGCAGTGAAACCTGAATAAGCAAGCACATAATCGAATCTAATTCCCATCCAGCAACCCGTCCAGGGACACACAACCAGCTCCTCATAGGGTGTAAATCACCACAGCCTGCTGAAGACAGTGAAGCTGTCCATGCAGGATCTGGGCCAGGCTCTCTGTTTTCCAGGTGGGCCGTGAAGTGAAACCACTGCTGCAGATCCAGACAGCCTCCCTCAGCAGAGGAGGATGGACAGCTTCTTTGGGAATCCTTAAGGAGGCCAGGAACAGCGCAAACAAATTTTACACAAAGCATACAGCATGTCTGGCCCTTCTACATCCTGAAATAAGATAAATGGTATCCTCTTGGGTGAACACAAGGAGAGCTGCTGCACTGCTTGCCTTGTGTTGTAGCCTTTCAGCTTTAGACTCACCTTGTGAGGGGTCAGATTCCTTCATTTTATTAATTTTAAAAATAAAATTACGCTACCCTCATGTACATTGAGTCCCTTTGTGGCAAATTACCCGATGAAAATCCAAGGATGGAGTGTTTTGCTCTAGTGAGGTCTGGTGTCTCATTCAGCATGAGAAGCTCTCTTCTACACAAAATTCTGGTTCACCATGCTGGGAGAAATGGAGTGTGTCATGCATGCTGTTAGTGAGTCTCTGTGAAACAATGTTAAATAGAAAGAGAACATAAAAACAGACTATGAGCTTTTTTTATCCCAAAGCAGCACTTCGATGTGTGTGTTGGGGGCAGAATTCAGAATTCTCACATTTCAGTAAAGTCACATTTCCCTTCAAACTGGGAAACCAGTCCCAACTGGGTACCCTGCTAACCATTCGCTTTGTGAACAGAAATGGCAACTACCTGCAGTAAGCAGTCCTGGCTGAGCTGCATATCGACGTAATACAGGAGAGGGCTGGTGCAGGCTGCAGACAAATGAAGCCTAGGGACAGTTCTGCACATAATGTGATCTTCTCCAAGTACCCTCCAGCCCTGACTGCCTGCCTGTTTGTTTTCTCCGTTGGGTGCAGGTGGCTTTCCGCTACTCCCACAGGTCCCTGTCCCAGCCAGACTGAAAAGAAAGCAAAAACCCTGCTGTGGCTCCCATCCTGCATTGCTGTCATGGGTACAAATGCCATGCTGCTTTGCAGGGCCACAGGAGTTTCTGTCACCTTTGAGAGGTGACTAAGGACTCCTGCATTAGATCCAAAGTGTACATAAACCTTCTCTATCAGGGTAAATCCCTAAGGCTCTTTTTCTTGTTGATTCGGGAACTGAACTGACGAGAGTTTAAATTACTTTGAAGCCCACCTTTACATGACTTGCCAGCATAACATCCAGTGAGGCATTAGAATAGGTTGCCTAGAGTAGTTGTGGATGCCCCATCCCTGGAATTGCTAGAGGCCAGGTTGGTTGTGGCCCTGGGCAACATGATCTAGTGGTGGCATCCCTGCCCATGGCGGAGGTATTGGAATTAGGTCCCTTTCAACTCAAAACATCCTATGATATTTTAAGCTCCCTTCCAACCCCAAACATCCTATGATTCTATGAAAATATGGATACATGTGTGGATATACATTGTTCTAATGGCTCCATTGAGTGCTTATTATTGTGTCAGTGCCCTGGGCAGGGGGGACTCAATCTTGGCCAACATCACTGTGTGAATTTACTGAGACCCATTCATTTTTTCATCATCCCACCAATCTACCCAGCTGGGAAAGTGATGAAAGACCATATACGCTCCCAGAGGAAAAGGAGAATAAGGAGAAATATGGTTGTTCCTGGAGGGGTGCCTCCCAAGGCTGCTGCATGAGGTTTAGGCAAAAGTGAGTCCTGGCAGAGGATGTGATAGTCCTTATCTGTCATGTGAAAATGAGGGTGCAAAATTCAGCTTATGGTGAAGGATCCTTCTTCTGCATTGTGCTGTGCCTCCCAAACATCCATACCTCCACTGGGGGAGTTACGTTCTCACCTCTTTGCTTAAGCACTGTAAACAGCTCTGCAAAACTGTACAGGAATTCTTGAGCTGTCCTCAGGAGTCCTGGCCAGACATCAAGAAGCAGGACCCTGACTTTTAATGTCACTGGGGCAATAGGATTTCTAATACCAACATTAACACTTGGAAGTCTCCTGTGGTTCAGGAGGTGAGACCTCTTGTCTGAATTGCACTGAAATGAAGGGCAGATTAAAGGGAAGAACTTGGCCAAGATCCTGATGTGCCTCTGTGTTTCTGTGTGCACATGCGAAAAACAAGTTAACAAGTACTTGGAGTATGATTCACCCAAATATTGTGGGGGGGAATCACTTTCCACCGGGAAGCTAATTGCTAATTACATGACTGTAAAGCAATTTGATTTGCAAAGTTTTGTTCTCTGCAACCAAAGAAACCAAATTTTGCAGAAGCTGTGGTAATGGGTATTTAGGCAGTGGAGGTATTGCTATTTCTGTCAGAACCCTGAGCTGAAGTTTTCAGGAAAGCTGCTGCTCTTTAAAATAACTTCACTTTATTTATTAGCTCAAAACTTTCCCAGAGTAAATGACAAATAAAGCCTGTGTTATTTTTCCAGGGCTTATTTTGAGATAAAAGCTATCTGATATAAAGGGTTCCTCTGGCAGCTGGACAAGACCATATATCAACGTCAGGGAGCAGGAAGAGCTCTGAGCCCTGACAGATGCGAGATGCACTAGAGGGTTTCTCTGCTCTGGTTGAAGTGGGTTGAGAGCTGCTTGGGCTGCATGGCACAGAGCTCCCTCCTACCTTTGGCAGGTGGGGAGTGGAGTGGTGTGGGGCATGCCCTGGCTCCTGCCCCCAGCCACAGGGGCTTTCTTCATGCAGCACTGCTGGGACTCAACAGAAATGTGAAAATGTGCAGTGTGGGAAAGAACTTCCCTCCTCTGTTTCCTCATCCCCTCCGTGGTGGCCACCTCATCGGCAGGGCGTTAGCCTGGTCGTGGGGCCACGGCATGGTGGTGTGTCCCTGTTTTGTGGCGGTGGCAGGATGGGGCTGGGGGCTGTGAAGGATGATGCCATCAGGAAATGCAGTGTGGATGAACATGGTGGCAGCAGGAGTATCTTGGTTACATCGTCCGTGGGGCTGCTAATTAGGAATAATGAGCTCAAGCAAATGTGACAGATTTTCTGTGTGCCTCTATAGAAAAATCGTCCTCCTTTTATGGGTCCCTTAGTTCTTGCAGCCAGTAAAGAGCCCAGATCCCTTTAATTTCTCCAGACAGTACTGGGGTGGCTCCCGGCAGGTTTTGATCAGGAAGAATGGAGAGGGCTTGGGTTGCAAGAGCCGAGGGAAGCTGAATGAATCATTAAAAGCAAGATAAGAACCTAAAAGCCTCCACCAAATGCCCTTATTAATGTTGATTTGATTGTTTATGCCACTTGACAGGGATGAAACCAGAGGCAGATGCAACAACTAAATCCTGGGTCACTGCAGCGCCTGCCCGTAGTGCCTGGCCTTTGCTGGAGACCTCCCTTGTGCATCCAGGCACAAGGTTACGTGTTTGGGGGAGCGATTCAGCTTTCTCCTCGGGGGCTGGCTGCTGGAGGCCAGGCAGAGTGTGTGGCGACCCAAACATCTGTGGCCAGATGCCGTGCACGATTTCTCACAGAAAGGGAGAGCTGTGGTGGCACACCTCGAGGCAGCCATGCTCAGTAGAGGAAGCAGCAAGCTTGGTCACTGTCATCCACTGGGCTTGGGGGCCTCCTGCTCACAGCCAGCAGCTGGGGGAATAGCTGGTGTCCCCCAAGGGCTACAGGTGGGTGCCTTGGGGTGCTTGCCTGCTGTCCCTCCTATGCCCTGCAGGCTTTTTGCTTGCATCCGAGAAGGGGAGATTGAAGCAGGAGCTTTTAAAAGCTTTTTAAATTTAGGTTAAAAGAGGAGCAGAAACCAAGCTCCTGGTCTTTGCTGCTTACCCCAGGGTAAGGGAATGGTCATGCTCCGGAGTCAGTCATTGACAGAGAGGGGAGCAGGCTTTGGGCAGCCTGGCAGAGAGGGGCTAAGGGAGGATACCTCCCTTCTCCAGGACTCATGCACGCCATCCTCACTAGTTCCCCACCAGCTCCCAACAGGCAGCAGCAGCTCCCTGTATTGCAGACAAATGGTAAAGCTTGTAAGGCACACAAATACAATGGCAAAAGTGGTGAATGCGGACAATTTCAGGCAGATTATGTCTGCTAGATAAGCTGCTGGTATCTGCAAAAGTCAGTGCAGGACTGCTGCTGTGCAGCAGTAGAAGACCTCTCTCTCCTGCTGCTCCTGGGTGAGCAGTTGAGTTTAAATGCAGTTGAACATTCTGAACAGTAGTGTCCAGTGCATGCTGATACAAGCCTGGAGACACTCCATCACGGAGCCTTGCTTTGGTGTTCTGCAGTTGAAACCAGAGAACTGAAAGCCAGGCCACCAGCTCAACCAGGAGCAGCTCACCAGGGGGATGTGTCTGAGCGTGCATCAGGATGGAGCTCTGAGGGTGTTAAGGACTGTCCTGACCTCTGCAGAAGAAAAGTGCTGGCAGTGTCTCATGTCTTCTCTCTGTTTAACAGCATTTCTCCAACTCAGAGCAATAAAAAACATGGAGGGTTTTTAGTGGAAGGCCTGAGTATGCATCAAGGAGCAACGTGTTGGGCTCTTTGCAGCTGCATACAGGCTTTGCTTAGTGCTTGTGCTGCTCTGAAACCTTGCCAGTGCCCAGTACAGTCTCGCAGAAGGCCAGAGGGGGTCAGGTGCTGAAAGCTGGAGAGGTCTCAGAGGCACAAAGCAGACCTTTTTTTTGGTACAGGTCTTCAGTACGTCCTGCATCTTGGTGTTAGTGGCAGACTGTCATTGTTAGCACCATCCCTGGTAGCGTTGCGAGTTGCCGCTATTCCTGTTAGGTCTTTCCACATCTTAGCTGCCTTCGATGGATGGGCTGGCTGCTGAATGAGCAGGCTGCTTGCGGTGTCTCAGGATAACTGCAGTTGGCTGCACGTGGGTTTCACCCCCTGTAAGCATGTGCCTGCTTCTTTGGCTTCAAGGGTTGAATTCTTGTGCTTTTCATAGCATTGTGTTCTTCTCTGTGCTTCCTGCAATCTTCGGAGCGGGACACATTTCCCAGGGATAAAAGGACAGAGCTAAACCAGGCTGAATTCAGAGCTGCTGCGTTTGTGAAGTGAAGCTGATCTGGATTTAGATCAGCAGAGCTCAGCTCACAGCACAAAAATAGATAAAATTCTTCAAGGCATACTGTAAACGTTAGCAGCTCTTTAAAAGGCAGCTCTTTCAGCCTGTCTTCCTAACTTTCTCCCCGAAATTCTGCTCGTTGCTCAGAATACGCCCTGTTTTCTTTCAGTCCTGCAACTGTCTGCAGCTTTGCTGGCATTTGGACCTGTCACTGGGGTAGAGTCACTTGGGGCGATGGTCTCCCTGGTAGGGCAGACCCAGGGACATTTTTTCAGTCTGTTCAAGAAAAGGAACCCTCTGATCAGGTAGATAGATCCTTGACTCTGGCAAGGAAGGGGTTTTGCTTTCTGCTCTTCAAATGCATCAGACTCCAGTCTCACTACTTCCCCCAGCAAATATCTTATTGGGAGCTGTCTGTGCACGCTGCAGAGCATGTGTAGCTACAGCCTGTCATGGCAAGGAGCTGCAGGAGACAGAAACTTTCCAGGGGGTGCAGCTTTCCCATCTCCATGCAGGACTATCAATTCAGGCAGCCTCGGTGCTGCAGGAAAACCCCTGGATCAGAGTACTCCTGAGTGCAACATCTGGTTTAGAAACAGTGGGGGGCTCTTGTATAGTTCATGAGGGCCGCTAGGTTGTACCCCATTCACACTTCCAGCTTTTTCTCTGCAAGTGTATAGGGTGAAACTTGGTTATATTTGAAAAAAGAAAAGTAGCTTTGCTCATGTTGACAATTCCCTGATGCAAATAAGATCCCTTAATGCTAATGCCATGCCAGCCCTGCTGAGTAAAAGCCTGGCTATTGATGGGGAGAGGTGATTGCCCTGAATTAGCAGCAGTCTGCTTAAAGATCTTTCTCTGCCCGGACCCATCTGGTCCCTGGCACACTTGCAGTTGGGTGAGGAGAGGCTCAAGGCTCAGCACTGTGCTTTATGCCTTGTTTTCCTTGCTGCTGAGCCATTGCCTGCTCCATTTTTCTTATTCTCCTTTTTTCTCCTCTTTTTTTCTTGCATCTACCCTGTGCATTTTAAATCACATCTCAGGGCAACTGCAGCATCCTGGCTTATTGCAGTGGCATGTCTGTGTATCGTCCACACTTGCTCTCTTCACAGCTGAAGAAGCTTTTCAAAATAAAAAATCCCTCTCTTGCAAGCACCATGGAGATGAAATATGCATTCCTTAGTAAAATATTAAAACAAATCTCTTCCACACAGGCACAGTCCATGAAGATGTCTTTAAAACACACAGGGAGGCATGGATGCAATATTTACAATCTTGAACAAGGCAATTTATAATCTGCCTGAGCTCCCTGACATTATTTGGGTGGTTTTTTTCTGGAGTGTATCAGAACAAATTAATCAACATTTTCCTTCCTAACCGTATGCAAATGGACTTCTAAAATTTTTGGCTGGAGGTTGTAGCACTAATTGCTCACAGGGCTTATCCAAGCGGCTTGGATTTGATAAGCAGGAGAATGCACCAGCCACTTCAGTGAATTTCTGATGCAAGCTGACCAGCCCATTTTCCCTTCTGCAATTATTAAAGGTCAGCACAAAATGAACCAAGGAAGTGGAGGGATCTGGTCACTTTTTGCTTTGATGCTGGACTCTTATTTCTCTTCCTTGGATGGGGGGAGGGGTCGGAATAGAAGGGAAGTGCCCTTTCTCCCCTTGTGTCTTTGTGTCCTCATTCTGGGCCCAGGGCTAGCCAGAGACCTGGACTCAGCTGTCACTGCTTAGAGCCCTGTCCACGGGGCTGGCAAGGGTCTCTTACACCATTACCTTTTCCTCTCTGTTCATTTGCATGTCCATGAATTTTCCCATTAAAGGAAGTGTATTAAAGACACCATCCCATTAATTCATGAACTCGGCTATCACATGCTGAAACATTTCTCATGGCAAAACACAGCTACAGGCACCTGGTAAAAGAATGAGTTTTATTGTTATTAAAAAAAAAAAAAAGTCAAATTTTGCTGCCAGGCTATACCACAGCTTGAGATCCCCTCTTCCTACAGTCCTAGCTTGCTCCTTGTGTTAACACAATACCCTTGGGTATTTCAGCTCTGTGTCCCCTGCAAGCACTAGTGCTGAAACTGCAGTGGCACTGGAGCAAGGTGGAGGATTTTTCTGGTGAGGTGGTTTGGAAAGGCTTTCTCCTATTCCCTGCCACTGCTTGGATGCACATGGCTTACCAGGGGTTTCCTACATGTGTTTCCTGCTGAAGCTGAGCGACACTTTTACTCCTTCAATGAGTTTTCTTGCATGCCTGTGTGACAGCTCCAGTTGGGAGAAATACAGAAGAGGAGTGAGGAGAGAAGCAGAAAGCTCCCTGGGGGAGCCAAAAACATTTCTGTGCATCCCTCCTGCTGCCTCATGTTACAGGGTACTCGTGACCTGTGCTTGTACATGGGCTTTGTACGTTGGTGGTCTGCAGCCTGAAAATACTTTAGCCAACCCCAGCTAAGTAGTACTGTGGATGTGCTGAAGTGGTTTAGCATTGGGAAATGGTTGCTTACTGCAACCATATAGCAGGAAAACCAAGACTGTTTTCCATGTTTTAGGATCCATGTTTTAGGAGTCTGGTTGCTAAACTTTAAGACATGCCATGTATCCAGGTATAATGGCTTGCTCTGACCAGGTGGAGCTGACCAGCTCTAACATCTCACGTGGAGACCCAGAAATGCACAAAATTAGGAGGAGGCAGCTGTCTTAAAAACCAGGTCTGAAACCAGAGCAGACCTGGATCATGAGTGTCACATCAGATCTCTGCAGGCAGAGGGGATGAGATTGCTCCGGAACAGTGACACCACCTGCACATCCCTCTGCAACCGAGGTTTGCAGAAGTCCTGGTGTATTTGTAAAGCTTTCAGCACAAGGCTAACTGCTTTGCAGAGGTTCAGACCCTGCTGATGACTACTGGCAAGAAAACCTCTTCAGCACCTTCCAGCAGGAACTGCTGAGCCTTTTGTACCGAGCACACGGAGTTGATTTTCTATTTGCCACCATAAATTAAGACTTATCTCAGTGTGTTTGTTCCTAAGATTATCCCAAGTAACTCAGTCGTGTGTCTGGTAGCCAGAAGGAGAAGCTGACCAAGGAAGCTTTGCAGCAGTGCTGACAGAGTTCCTCTCCCCCGTTGTCTTGGTGTGCTGGAGAAGTCTGACCTGTCCAAGTCTAAAATCTCAAAAGAGAATTGCAAGCTGGGCTGCTGCACTGGTCATGGCAGCACTGCAGAGGGCCAGTGCTGCAGCAGTGTTCTGTCCCTGCTGGAGAAATGGCAACACCCAGTGAACATGGGCAGGTGGAGCCTTTCCAGCCATAGCATCAGGGCTCTGGAGGCTTCACAGCTCTGCTTTTGGCTTGTAGGGCCTGTTTGGCTGTAGGGCCCAGCCCTAGGATTAGGTTGTTATTGTTCATCACCAGAGATCAAGATGCTCTGTTCCTGTGGCAGGACAGGTGTGCACAGCTGAGCACTGAGACATGTCATTGCTGAGGTGGGGTGGAAGCAGATAAAGGTCTCTTGGATGGTGTCAGTGTGACTTGTGGGGCTGGCAAGAATGAATGTCTGGTCCCTGAAGAAGCTTGGCAGAAAAGTTATACATGGTAAATCCTGCTCCACAGCTATCATGGACCGTCGGGTTATACGTTTATTACCACTTCTTGCAAATAAGGCTTCTGGGCACTCCAGCAAATGATCCTGCAGCATTTGAACTGGGCATCCATATCCTGCAGACCTCGATGCTTCTTCTGGAAAGTGGAGGGTGAGCAGAGAGCTGCCTTAGAGCAGAAAGGACCTGCCAAACCTTGGACAGCAGCCTGTTTCATGGAAGAGACAGGAGAAATAAATGTGTCATGGCTGTGGAGTGGGGTGCAGCCAGCCTGTAGCCTCACAAGAGAGTATGGGGAGGGCTTCCCAGCATTGTTACACCCTTCGTTTCATTGCCTTTCCTAGAGCAGACACTTGGCAGCATTGTCCCTTTTTCCCTCAACTAAAGTGCCACTTTAAAAGGTGCTGCTGAGAGCTGTGATGTACAGTGTCCAAGACCCTTGTGCCAAAGAGCCCCATGGGGTACCAAAAACCTATCCTTCCTATTCAGTGATGGCAGCAGAGGCTGGCATTTCTGTTTGCCTGACCCTTGGAGCATAAAGATGGTACAGCAGAAAGTCCTGAGCACCCCCGAAACATGCTGGGAATGGCAGGGATGAGTGTCCAGCACCCACTGCATGGGCAGAGTGAATAGAGATGTGGCTCGGGGGCTGCTGAGAGTCCAGAGAGCCCTTGAACAGTTTTGGGAGACAGGGGGCTTTGACATGCCTTTATTAAGCCAGCTGGGCAGCTGTGGAGTTACAGCTGTTAGCAGAGGGACTTCAGAAGTGCTGAGTAATGTATCAATGTGGTACTACCCCCCAAACCCCATCTCCTTCCACTTGGTACTTCCAGGATCTCTGTGCTAGGCACCCAAGCTTCATGATGATTGGGAGAATCAAGAGGATAAGTCATTTGGTGAATTATTTATCCATTATTCATTTTCTTGATATGTGTATAATGCTGTGCAGTGAGTGAGCAAGTGCAAAATTAAAAACCAAAATGATGGATGCTGCCTTATCAAGTGCTCTTCATCCCACTCTTGAGACTCATTCAGCTTTAAATATTGATGGCGGATCGCCTGTTGGCAAACAAATATTGTGTAAATCCACCCGTCTCAGCTCGCTGCCACAGTTCGGAGGCAGAGTTTGTGCAGCAGCAGCCATGGCCGAGACAAGTGGTCTGTGCTGCCTGGGGTGGAAAGGGGGGCTCAGAGTCCCTTTAATTACCTCCTGAAGCTCACCATTAATCTGTGCTTGAGTATTTACCTACATGGCAGCACAGCATCGGCTAGCTGCAGTGTTTAACATGCTGATCCTTAGAACATCCCTCAGAAGCATGGGCAATCTCAGCAGGCGCTGCAGCAGGTCTCTAATCGCAGGGCTGCTGTTACGTCTGTCTGACTGCTTGAATAACTGGTGCCTTCCGTTGCTATTATTTTACTTCAAAACCTGCCAGGCTTATATTAGTATGGAGGATTAGTTAAAAGGAAAGGGAAAAAAAAAAAAGCACATCCCTGCTGAGAAGGCTGGTGTGATGCCAGAGGAGCCTTGGGAGCCACTGTGTTGAAGGACTAGCACAGTAAGAAGGAGCTTCCCAAGTCCAGGGCAGGCTGCATGCAACTGGCATGGGCTCTCCATTACTGCCCAGGCCAGCCACACTCAGTCTTTCCAAATAAATGGATCTGTTGGACCCTGAATTTCCCAGGGAGATCCCATCCCTGTCCCCCCAAGCCTCCTCAACCTGCAACAGGAACTGGATCCCCAAAACCAGCCACAAGCCCAGCAGAGCAAGAGCAGCTGCCTGCACAAGGATAAATCTACAGCTGTCCCAGGTGAATCCTGAAGCTGTGGATCTGCTTTTTCCCTGCTCTGCTCCCTCCCAGCCTCTTGCTGGGTCCATCCACGTGGCCCCAGCTCCTCACAAGAGTAATTTTTAAAATGAGATGGGTGAGTGCTCAGCTCAGAAGGCAGCGGGGTCCATTCCATGTGACAGCCTAAATGCTTAATCCACAGCATGGAATGGAGAAGCAGACACGTTTCCAAGCCAGCTTCTCTCTGTGCAGAGCTGGCAGTGCAAGAGCATGGTGGATACCTCTGGCCACAGTCTTCTCTACCTTGTCGGTGTTCCTACTGCATTTGACACCATCTTCTTCCCTCCCTTCCCCATCTGTCAGGAATTTGGGTAGGGACCGGGGCTGTGCACAAAGGGCCAGGATTTGTCTGCTCCTCGTCAGTCTGGAGGCACCCTTGGGACCGAGGTCGCAGATGGATGGCCCGGGGGAGGTGCCAACAAAAAGCATGCTGAAAACATCTCTGTTGGCTCTCCTGAGCTGTAGGCATGTGGTGAGGTGCCTCTCTGGAGGCACTGTCCTTGCATGACTCCGGGGCTAAATTCACCAAGTGCTGTAGCGTGACTCCCACGTGGCGTGCTCCCACGTGAGCAGGCTTCTGCCTGCTCCTGCCTGCTCCTGCCTGCTTTGGCAACACTGTGCAGGCGGGTTGGTGAGTTGCAGGGCTTTCAGGACAGCAATAAAGAGTAGGTTTTCACAATGGCAGCATTTCAAGGGACAAAGCAGCATGACTTTGGGGTAAAGGCCTAGAGGATATGCAAGCTGAAGAAACAAATGCCATCAACCCCTCTCTTTCTTGCTCTGCGGAAGAAAGAGCTGATATTCTTTGCACATTTGAAAAGCCCAAGACAAGTATCTTAAACATGGAGCACGGCCAGTCCAATTACTTCTCTTGGTCTCATGCCCAGGGTTTATTCCGTGAAACATCTCAGTGACAAATGTTCTCACTGCGAGAAACTTTCTAGTACTTTTTTTTCATTTCTTGACACTGTAAACTTATGCCAGAGGCTGCTCAGAACCAAGGTGTAATTCTGATCCATCCAGACCTCTGCAAAGTGCAGCTGGGAAATATCTCAGCAAGGAGACAACCGCTACAGCCTTGAGCAACAGCTTTGTATAAATGAAAGAAGCAATTTCTTTTGTGGGAATAAACTTCTCTTGGAGCTATGTCCTTTCCCTCCTTTAATCTTTTCATTGGGATTTCCATATCAGCAACCTAAGACCTAAGCAGACTGTGTTGCTCATTTTCAATCTGTTTCAAGCACGGATTAATTGCAGATACCCAGCTGTCCTACTCTAACTAGCCATCTCATACCATGAAACTAAACAACTGCCAACCTATGCATCTGAAAGTGTGGCTGGATAACATTTCCACTGAAAGGAAAAATTGCCTGGTGGCAATTCAGGTTCAGATATTTGCCTTGCAGAAATCAGTGCCTCTCCATTAAGCACAATGGACTTGGCCATTTTATGCTGGCAGAGAGCTGCTGTGTGTGTTACTGCTTCAATGCATATTGTTTACATCAATGTTGCAAGAGGATCAGAGAACAATGTGAGATGCTGTCTTGGGAGGATAAACTATCGTCTGGACTGAGCTTCTAGGCTGGGTCACAGCTTGTAAATGGGGAAGAAACTGGGAGACAGTGGTGCATTTTGGAGGGGCAAGGAGCATGGCAGATACAGACCCACAGGCATGGAGGGCAGTGCTACGCCAAGAGCCTACTGGCTAATCCATCCTGGCCCTGCCTTGTGTCTCGACATCGGGGCTTTTTTTCTGTGCAGGACTCTGTGCAGATGAGTTGCCAGCTCTGACTGCTTAGCCAAATTAATAGTGCCAAGGAGGAACAAGATGTACTGGTGAGTTCCCCTGGGACCAGGCAGATGGTGGCTATCACCCATGGGAGCCAGCAAAGGGAAGGGCTCCCCTCTCCCAGGCAAAGCTCACCTCTGATGGCCTTGCTCTCTCAAAGCTCCAGGAACTACAGCATCCCTTAACCTCCACTTAGAAGTCATTGATTTGGGGGGAGTTAGGGAGAGGCAGATTGCAGAGATGTGCACCTTCCCCGTTCCCCCACCACCAGCGTTGGGTGGGCTGAGCCCTCCTGACCATGGCTGTCCCCTGCATGTGGGGGACATGTGCACCCCCATCAGTGCCCTCCAGATATTTCCAAGCACCAACAGCATAGCAAGCAGCAAAGTGCCTTTTTATTTGTTATTCCTGCAGTGGTCACTCTCTGTACCTAGTCCAGTGCAAACCCCAAGTCTGCAGCCAGTGGCTCGACCACATTCTGCTTCCTATGGAAAGCACAGGGCCAAATGGACACAGGGGCTTAGGGGCATGCAGCAAAGAAATGGCACTGTATGCAGAAAATCAGCATTACCTGGGACAAAACAATCACTTGCAGCCTACAGAACATACCACCAGGCTGTTTGTCTCTCTTTTATCTCCCCAGTGAAACCTCATGTGTTGTGCGCACAGTTTTTCTTGCTGTAGCTGCTGGATCTTCACAAACCCATCCCTTATCATGCCTCTCTTGAGATCTCACTAGAAAGCCTGGTGTCTTGGCCACCCAAAAGTGCAAACAAAATGGGAATTACCATTTTGAAGTAGCCTGAAAGCCCCAAGCATACAGACAAGGACTCCATAGCTCCTGTGCTGCCATGCTCGAGGCACTGCTGGCAGTGCTGGCAGGTACCAAAAAATGCTTTGGCATGCTTGCTTTTTTTTTTCTTACAAGCCTTTGACTTACTTCTATGCTTGCTGGACGGGAGGCTATTTATGGTTCTGGTCCCCAGCATTTCACATAGCACTTCACAAAGATGTAATTCACAGTTCCATCAGGGGTCCAGCAATGCTTCAGGTTTGTGGGAGACTGGTGGGTCATTAAAACATTCATGGTATCACTGCAGCTTCCACTACCTTCACCCTAGCAAAAGGAGAAGGTGAACAGTATCCGCCACAGCCCAAGTGCAGCAGGGCCCATCAGAGGAATGGAAACCTCCTCAAATCAAACTCAGTGACTGAAATGCAAAGCATGGTGTTGAATTTTTTTAACAAAAAGCTGTCATTATCCTAAATATAAAAATGTTTGATTCCAAACCATTTTTCATAGTAATATTAGACAAAAGCAGCTTGTTCTAAACATGTCACTTTTGACAAAACCAGCATCTTTATGGCTGAAAATAAATACTCTGTGAATAAATCTCTATGCCAGTACTAGTGATAAGTCTTTCATTTCATGCTCTAATTGAACATTGGCTTTACAACTTAAAAGCAATCATCCTAAATTGCCTTCTGCTAATGTTAATGCTTCAGACAAAGGGTAACAGCCAGATTATAGGTTCGTATATTATTCAGGCAAATCTGGGTTCTTCATACATCACTTTTTAAAAGAAAATTAATTTTTCCATGTGTCAAGAATGAAAATAGTAATAATGGATGATATACTTACATCATCCTGTAGTGATGAGATTGGCAAGAACATTGCCTCTGAACAAAGTGAGTTGTAGACAGCGTGTGTGCCTTCATGCAAACCCGAGTGTGTAGGTGGGCAACCTCAATAATGCCACTGCCCAGAACCTGTACACTGACTCAAACCTGTACTTCTGCAAGTGGAGAAACTAGATCTCACACACCACACTGATAAGCAACATCCCCTTCACCTGTTTAATGCACATAATCTGTTTAAATCCCTCACTTGACAGAGGGCCATGTGAATTGGCAATGACTCCCCCCCCCAAAATGAGTCAAGAGCAGAGCTACCAGTTTCACTGGATGCCCTTTTCCAGGAATGCTTAGCTGAGCCATCCCCAAGGCTCCCCTCTCCCCTTGTCCTCCCTGTGTGACATCTACTGTCACACACACAGCATCTCCCAGGCCCCATACAAAATGTGCTTGGCTTCCTGTAGGCAGCAAGTGACCCATTGCCCACCTGCCTGTGTGCCCTCGGGGCAGCAGAGCAGGGTGGGAGGGCTCGAGGGGCTGCTCTGTCGCACCAACAGTGTGGTGCCAAACGCCTGTTAGTGGGGAGGGTTGGAGCATTGCTCAAGCTGAGTGACCCAGAAGGGTCCATGTGGGGCTGACACTAAGCCTGGAGGGATGTCAGACACTGTGGTAAAAGTTTGACAATGGAGGCAGGGTCTTCTGTTGGGAAGTAAACAAAAGCTCAAACCTCAGTCATCGACTGAAGCTGTGGTGTCTTTGATGCATCTGGATTGTCCACTGGATGGGAAGCACTGGTTTGCACATTTTCCTCCTGCTTTTTCTGTTTCCCAGCTCAGCTCCTTCACAGGGATGATGCTGGGTTTGCACACCAGCCCTAGTGCCACTGTGCCACCCCCCATGCCTTCGGCTTTTTTGGCTATGCCATGGGAAACCCACTCTTTCCCAGGCATCTGCTGGGAGCGGTGTATTTTTAGCTCTTGGTCCTGGGGTTGGGTATCTACATGGCAGAGTCCATGGAGCCCCAGGAACTGCCTGTTCCCACCACATCTGCTGCCCTCCATTTCCAGGCTGCCTCTGCAGTGCTTGACTCGAACACCACCATCACCTCCTCACTCAGCAGCTTCATTCATTCACACCTTGTTTCCTCTTTCAGGAGCAGTCTTTCCTTCTGTCAGCTTTTGAGAGTCGCTTGTGCTTGCCCTATGGTTGGAGGTTATGTCTGCCTTCTCACTCACCCCTGCCATGCTGACCCCTGGATCCAGCCTAGCAGGTTCAGGTTTTCACTGGCACCCAAGTTATTGAGGGATGCCTTTTGCATCAGCTGGGGCGAGTCTGTGCTTGTTATGAGTTTGAGTGATGAGGTGGGATCGCACCTGGATCCAGCCATCACATCTGCGGTGACAAATCTCCCCCTTGCTTTTCTCATGCTCTGGAGGGGTTCCCACATGCTCCTCAGGTGCCTCTGCAGGCTGCTCTAGACTTCATGCAGGAGGTTTGTGACCCTGGTAATGACGGTGAGAAATAAAGGTCCCCCAAGCTGCTGGGGGAACAGAGGTAGCAGATGACGAAGGGAAACTACATTTAAACTGTGCTGTCCCAGCAATGCTTCAGCCCAAGTGCTTGCTCCTTCCTTCCTTTCTTCCTTCTTTCCTTCCCTCCTTCCCTCCTTCCTTCCCACATGCGGAAACAGCTGCCCAGCAGACTGATGGCTCCTTGAGCAGAGGCAGAGTGGAAGGTTGTATGACCTGCAGAAGCATTAATCAGTAAAAATAGCAACCCAGTAAAAAAGAAATTGCAGCTGGAAGCTGTGCCTGGCATTGGGGAGCATGGCCTCAACAGGGGACACATCCCTCTGGGCAGAGGCCATGATGTTATGAGCAGACACGTGCAGGATGGAGTGGTCCTTACCCTTGGTTGGAGCAAAGGGCACATGCAGCTGTCCTGCCCTTTCCCTGCAGGAGCTGAGGCTCCAGAGAGAGCTGGGAGGGAATGCATTACAGTTCAGGGCTTTCTTCTTCAGATCAAGATGGTTGGACAAGCAGAGAGTGAAGAGCAGCTGCAGCCCTGGGGAATGTACTCTGCACAGGGATGATCCTAGCAAAGGATTTCTCCTTGCTTACAGAGGAACATCTGATACTAACAGGGCTGAAGTGGTCACACAGGAAACACAGAGTTTGTTTAGGCTCACAAGGCCAAATCCCAATTGGTCATGCTGCTATCCACATCCCAAAATCAGCCCAAGGAAGCCATTGGTGTAAATCTGCAGTAGCTCAGCAATTTGCAGCAACACGTGGAGTCTTACGCAGCACTTCCAGCTCAGAGGTGCTTCACAAAGCCTGGCTGGTGTCATGCTGTCATAGAGGTAGGGGAAACTGAGTCATGGAAAGGTTGATGCAGAGGTGATGTGTGCTGGACCAGACCACATGGCCGAGTTTACCAGTGTGTGGCCTGCAGGCTGAGCACTGCCCCAGGCTGTGAGCAGCACTTCATACAGACAGGGAAACACCTGGGGCTTATCTGCTCCATGTTATTTACTCCAGAGTTGTCAGTCTCCTCTTAAAAGCAGTACAGTCTGAAAACACCTCTTATTAATAGCTTGTTATCAGGACTGCTGTAGCTATGTACAAGCGTTATCTCCTTGATCCCATCTGTCTCAGGAAAAGTGGTCGAGGGGAGAGCGAGGATGGATCTCAGTGGCTGCAGGAGTCCAGGAGAGAGACCTGGGCACCCCATGGCTACATCATGACCATCTCTAATTCATCTCCGCTCAGCAGAGCACTTAGAAATGCCACTGGGAGCTGCAGTGGCCATGATTGATCACATCTCTGCTGCACACTGACAGAGGAGAGCGACTTCAGCAAGAGGAGACCTTGGCTCCTGAGCCTCCCCTTGAAGTGCAGGAATGAATTATGCAAACTAATCCATCCCCTGGCTCCTCCGACAGCTGCTGCCTTCCCAACACCTCCTGCCTCTACCCCTTCCTTTATCTCTGAGCAGTTTTAGAACCACTGAGGCAAGATATTTTCTAGTCTGTTGTCCACGTGTGTCCCAGGATGCCTGTGGAGGTCGGCACGACTCATCACCTATTGTAGGATGTTGTTCCATACACAAAGATAAATTGCTAAACTAGCCTTGACTAGAGCCTAGTGGACTGCTGGGATGCTTCTGGGCTCTTAAAAGAGAAGAGGGAATCATAAGCCATATTAAAATATAATCAGTTTCTTCTGGCAGCTGGCAGAGTTCAGGCACTACTGTGCACCGATGGCACCACTGGCCTCGCTGCAGAGGGGAGGCTGCAGTGGGGCCATGGTCAGGGATGTCAGCCCAGCCCCAGTGTTGACTGTGCTGCAGAGAGCTCCCTCCCAGGGCAACAGCTCATCTCCAGCGTGATCCTCACTGGTGCTGGCTGGGAGGCTGGAAGGAACTGGCCGTCTTCTTTTGGCTCAACTAACTATAGGGGCTGCTGTACTGGGGGGACACACACAGACTGGGGACAGGTTGTTAAGCTGTGTGCATGGACTGATGCTGTCTTCAGTGGGGGGGGAGAGGGAAAGGGATGGAGAGAGAAGTGGGAGATGGAGAAAGTGGTGCTTGGTCATGTTTTTGTGTCCATATCCTGTTGTTGAGGAGATTTGGCCCTCACACAGATGTCACCTGCCCATGACTGCTGCTGCACTGCTTGTCCTAGCAGCTTACTGGGATTCTGGTCCCTAAGAGAGCTGGCAGCTGAGGCAGGCACAGAAGAGGGCAGAGATGAGCCAAGCAGGAGCAAGATGTAGATGTCGAAGAAGGTGGGCACAGGACCCTTGTGGCACTGGTACCTCAGTCACCCCTTTGCCACATCCCTGCTGCTGTACCTCTTGTTCTGGTGTGATATGCCCAAGCCACGGGTTGCCAGCACAGCACAAGAGGCAGGGGAGCTATCATTTTCCCAGCTGTCCTCCTGCCCTTCTCTGAAAACCACATTTTATTTAAAAGTGAATTGGCAAATAGCCTGTCTCATTTTGATTCAAAAAGCTCCCAGACTGGAGAACTGCAGTGAAAGTGGCTGTTTTAATCTGTCACTTGCTGGCAGGTGAGGAGTGGGCTGCCCTGGAAGCAGGGAGGTCATCTGCTTTTGGGAGATCAAAATAGGAAACAATTTTTTTGTTCCAGGTGTTGGGGAAAACAAAAACCAAACCCCACCATCTAAAAATCTCACAGAAACGGCTCCTCCTTCTGCCTGTAAGACTGAAGGAATATTTCCTTCCTCCTGCTCTTTGTCTGCTGTGGAGTGCAGAACAGAGGCAGGCAGAGCCTGGCATTTATGCCAATATTGTCAGCCAGAAAATGGGCTTTAGTTATGGCTAAATCTTGAAAGTGACGCTGAGCTCAGAATGCTCCCAGTGATGGCAGCTCGGTGTGGAAATGGTTTTAAAATTACTGTTTCGCTCATGCTCTCCCAGGAGCACTCAGGTGTTTGTGTTTGCCATGCTGCGTGCTCAGAAAGATTGAGGCAGGCAGCACCATTACCCTTGACTGCTGGAGGTGTAGTACAGGAATACTGAGACTCAGATTTGTGGTCGCATTCATTTGCACAGTAAGGTTATAGGGACAACCTTTGCTTTCCTGCCCACAGGCACTTCTATGCACATGTAGCTCTCAACACACGTCTCCTCAGTGCAATACAGCTCAGTGCCAAGCCACTGAGAATATGGTGTGAAATCATAAGGGTGCTCGCCTGAGGCAAGACAGCTCTTGAGAAGGCCATGGCGCCAGGGACAATGCTGTGTCTTAATGGTCACACTGCTCTGCTGCTGGGCACCTCTTTGCAATCAAAGCCTAAGATACCCACCAACCACTTGCATTGGGAATCTGCCAGAAAGGAAATGCTAACAGGTTGACCCTGCAGTTGAGCTGCTAAAGTGGGTTGGGGTCCTCATTCTTCAAAGAAGCTCATGTAGGGCTTGCGTTTTTGAGATGCGGAGTTTTAATTTCTCCCTGTGCTTCAGCTCTCTGGAGCACTGAGTTTTCAGCTCAAAAGATAATGAAATCTGATATGATTAGCATTTGTGGTTTGCCACTGTTTGCAGAAGAAAATAATAACTAGCTTAAATACCTATTAGTCACCCATAGCTCTGCATGTCTGCATTGTCTGTTGAGAAAGCAGATGTAATTTAGCAGGTCAGGGGATTTTTTTTTTTTTTTTTAAGAATCTTTTAAAAGGGCACTTGTGAAAAATCAGCTTTTAAGTATGGAAAATTTGATACGGCTTGGCAGTTCTCTCCAATTAAAAAGCCAGTCTTCAAACCCATTTCTAAAGTGGTGGTAGGAAACAGAAATGTTTCCTGCCAGCATTTAGAGCCCAGCTGAACCCAGAGCCCAGCTTCAGGAAACAGATACAAAATGCTGTGCATGGTTTTGTGGTATGTTGTTATCTGAGGCTGTTCTGTGTCACTGGCCTGGGCAGGGTAGTTAGGACTGTTTGTGTGGATCTCTTACCTTCTCAATGTTGTTTCATTACACTTCACAGATGAAAGCATTTCCCTCTGAGCTAGGGAGTCCCAGAGCTATTCCCTGTGTCTGTGGGATTTCTGGCCAGTTGCTTTTCAAAGGCTTTGGAGAGAAAGCATGAAATAACTGCAGGGAGCTGGGAAGCCTCCTCCCTGGCTTTGCCGAGGACAAAATCCCAGGAAGATGGGCCATGCATCCATCAGAGAAGCCTTCTCCCAGGACCCTGAACCCACTAGCCAGCTGTAAGGGGGAAGGCATAGGTTGGTGGGGAAGATGAATCCAGAAAACATGTTTATTTGGCACCATCTCACTTCACACAGTTAAGCTGCTTTCTCCACCATTTCACTGGCTGCAAGGGCTTCCCAGAGATTTTGAAGTGCTGGTCCCAAACCCTTGCAGAGGGAAGTCTAGGGAGGTCTTTTCCAGACTCGTGCTTACGATATAGCCAGACAGAAGAACAGGAAAGCAGCATTTGGGAGTGGATTGGAGGTGTCAGTAAGGGACCAGGGTCTATCTGGGGCTCATGGATTTCCTTGTTTAGTCCATATCACCAAGGTGGGATTCAGAGGGGCCCAGGCTCAGCCATAGGGGAGCCCGAGATTCAGAAGACTGAGAGAGAAAACACCAGCTGCGATGGGCTGAACAAGCCCTGCTGCCTGTGCCTGGGGAGCATCCTCAATGGATAACCATGCTGAACCCCTTGCAGGGTTCACAGCACAGTGTTTGCTACCAGGACTTTTCATTCCTTTGCAGCAACAGAGCAGGGAAAGGCTTCTCTTGTTGCAAACCAGGGCATTCAATGCACAGCACACTGCAAGCGTGCTGCAGTGCCTACATCAGCCTGGAAATATCCCAGAAACGTGACAGATCCTGCTCCCTACGCCCTTTCTTGTGGGAAGAAATGGTAGAGGTTGCTTCACTGACAATAAAATTCCACTCTAAGAGGCAGAAGGTAACTGAGCAGATACTCCCACTGCAGGAGTTGAAACCCCCCTTGTAGCCTTTCCACTGCTGGGGGGAGCATGGCAGAGATGGACAAGCAGGAGAACCAGTGCACCATACAGGGCTCTGGGGATGAGCTGGGTTGAAAACTGAGGTGAATCTGATTTCAGATTGCTGATCCTATCTAGCACAGGCCTGGGGAGGAAGAGATGCCCTTGTTGCTCAGATCTAGGAAAAGTTGCAACTAATGGGTATTGATCAGAGGAGAAAGCAGTTCTGTGGGCACAAATTTATGTGCAAGCTTGAAAGAAGTATATTCCCTAAGAGAGGAACAGTGTGAATAATCAGGCTTTAAGACAAATGCTAATCAGTATCGCATCTTGCCTCTGAGTCTCCAAACACAGTGTTTAATCTCTGAAATTAAATATTTCCCTGGTGAGAAGTTAGATGACTTCAAGAGGCTCCTGTTTGACAAATTCAGCTTGGTGTGTATTGGTTTTAGATCTTTCTGATTGTGGGGGGTTCAGTCTGTCCAGAAGCCACTCAGCCAGCCTCCAAACCTCTGAGCAAAGCAAAAGCATCCATTTCTTCCTTGCTTTATTGAGGGACCAAGAGAGAAACATGTATTAATCAAAAGCTACCAAGGACAACTTTCAATCAGATCTAAAGGCACAGAGTTTTTCATGAGAGCCATGACACAAACATTTTCTCACTGGGAACTATTTTATCAAAGATTAAAACTCAAATGTTTGTTATCTGGAAAAGTATCTCCTACAAGTGTCATCTTTTTTTTGGTATTCCCTGGGACTACATAACATTGGAGTTATGTAGTCTCCTCAGCCGTAGGAGAAGAATGGATTTATAGAGACTTGAGTTGGACATTTGACAACTATAGTTTCAAGCAGTTGATTAATCAATAACTGGTATCCATCCCAGCTTTTCATTGCACTAATGATATCTAGTTTAAAGCAGTCTCATATGGATTAACCTTTTATTACATGCTCTGGGCTTGCTTCTGAGTCTGTAAAGTGTGCACATGAATGCATCTGTCCAGAGACATATGTGAGCACCCTGCCCTAGCTTGGAGGTTGACCTCGCTTTGACCAAAGACCTCTTGATGTCCCTGCCCATATGTGAACCCTCCTTCAACTGTGCATTTCCAGCCAGGCCTCAGGAGAGGGTGTCTATGCTTTCCTGAACATTGTGTGCCCATATGTGCGTAGAAATGTATGTAATGCTCACTACAGCAAAACAAGATGAATCAAGGCACAAAGAAGCAAGAATAAAAACTGTGCCTTGCTAATAAAAAAATGAAGTATTTTTAAAAACCAAAAGCAACAACAATATATAAGGAATATTCCTCTTAGGAATAAGTGTTCTGGTATTACAGTACTTATTTTGGAAATTTCATGACAGTGATTTCATCCTTTGTAGCCACGTGTGGCTCAGTACATTTTTACCATGGTTGCCAAGTAACAATCACTAAGCATTTGTGTCTAGATCAGTAAAGGGAAGTGGAGGGAATGGATAAAATCTATTTTCAGAGGCATAATCATCGTTGGCTCTTTGTAGGTTAATGGTTAAGTTCACTCAGCATGGGCAGTGTTTTGTTGAAGGCCTTGGGATTTACAAATAGGAAAATAAAAAGCAAAGAGACTAAAGAGGTTTTTTTTATCATTATTATTACTCTTCCAGAGCACAGTGGCTTATGAGTGATTAAGGAGGCATTAACTATGTTGGACGTCAAGTCCCGAGTGCAACAGGAGCACCATAATCCCCTCCTTGGGGCCGGTCTGCAACCTGCTTGTTTCCTCCCATGTTTCACTGTGCCAAAACCTCCCAGCACCACTCTGGCCTTGTTTTGCTCATGGGGCAGCTGACAGCTGATGCAGGCTGAGAAAAGGTTTCTTCTCCCACTGAAAAGAGGCTGGAGCAATGGGGGGAAAATAAGGAGGGAATCTGGCTAAGAGTAACTCCAGGTGTTCCCCTGGCACAGCAGAGACCCAGTGTGGTCTCTGCTGCATGGACTATATTGCCATGAATTCTCCCTGCCAGCCAGCCTGACCTGCCTGTGTGTCACCAGCACCGTCACCTCCCCTGCCCAGCAGACAGGGTGTTTTCACCCCAATACCCTGAGTTTTTCTCAGGAAAACTTTCCTCTTCCATGACTGGCACCTCCTGAGCTTTTTAAATATCCTCTAATGCACCTCAAGGTCACCTTCATCTTTCCAAAGATATAATGCCATTTATTCAGCATTCAGGGCAGGTTGCATGCCCTGTCGTCTTCCAGATGGCAATCCCTACACAGCCCTGTGCACTGACCAACTTCCTCATTACTTCAGAAGTAATACCCACTGATTCCCAACAGCTCCTCAACCCTTGGTATCCTTGCCTGAAGAGCTGCTGCCAGGTGTTTCCACTGCTCTGGTGCTCTTGCACATTTCCCAAAACCAAGGCCATGCCTTGGGGCGTGCTGAGGCCATACTGGGGCAGCCTAGCAGGAGATGGAAGCTAGGGATGAGCACTGCTTTCTGCTTGGTCAGCCTGGACCCACACCAGGAATGTCCCCGGGCTGGGCTGCATGACAGCACTTCCATGGCACTGGCAGGGTTGGTACAACCACGCAACTCCCTTTCTTCCCAAGAAGAAAAAGTCAACCCTTTAAAAAGGGCCAGGTGTTAATTACATTTCATACTCCTTTCTGTGTCAGGCTGGCATGTGGGATGTACCTGGAGAGAGGGCATGATTTCCCTTAATTCTGTTTCCACTAGGTGTACCCTCAGAGGAAATAGGCTGAAGTGAGGAGTACCTGGGCACCCTTCCAGGAGCCCTCTGCAACCGGCCTGCGTTTGTCTTGGCAAATCAAGACTCAGGGATGAGCCAAGGAGGAAGCTCTTACTGCTGACTCCGACGTAATTCAGCTTCCCCTCCTGGGATAGATGTCAGGGCTGCCCCGCAGCCCCTGCTGCTGGGAAGGGAGGGAGTGACAGAGGGAGTGATGGAGGCAGCAGGAGCAGTGCCAGGAGGAAGCAGGGGTGTGTGTGACCTCAGCTCAGAGTGTTTGGTAGTGAACATGCTGGGGAAGGGCATACACAGAAGAGGGGCTACCCTGCCCCTGGGTTCTGTCGTTCTAATTGAATGATACCTGGCAAGTGGCACTGCTCTCTGCATGGATTGCAGAGATCAGAAAGGGATAACAAACGTTTTAATCAAGGGGATGAGCACTCTGTAAGATGACTGATCCTGCACGTTCAGGGGGAAAATATGCCCAGGTCTGTCAAGGTCTGAGACACCTGTGTGTGCTTCATGCTGCCCACAGCCCTGGCTGGAGACAGGGTGCAGCAGCAGCCTTTGTCCGCCTGCTTTTGAGATGAAATGAAAAGCCAAACGGCATGGGTGCATTTGGCAGGAACAATGTGTGAGGAAGGACTTGGAAGCACTGCCACAACCTGCTGCACCGGCAGCACATTTCCCTCCGGTTTCACAGGGACATGAAATTTCTGCCTGGTGTCCCCAAACCTCTCACGTAAAATTCTCTATCCTCCCACCTAAAAGCCAGGTTGTCAGCAGACAACAGAACAGCTCCCTGGGAAAGAAAAAGGGATTTGCTAAGTCGTTTTGCCTGTTCCTTGGAGATGGCAAGCGTGAAGGGGATCCATCTCACACGTGCTTTCCCCACAACAGATGATTCCATGCAGGAAGAAGTGGTTCCTGTTTAATTGTGTGATGCAAGATCGCTGTTCCATATCCCTGAACAGGCTGAAAATCAAGCAGGGCCAGACCAAAACTTGCCAGAGCAGAAATGCTGGCACTCTCCCACCCAGGCCCTCCCCCTTGTGAAACAACAGTATTTTTAGGGGATCAGTCATATCACGGAGTTCATTTCATGATGGGATGGGATTGCTGAGTCCATCTGCAGTTAGCTGGAGTGATGTAAGGGGGATGGAGCTGGAAACCATGATGAGTGGTGCAACACGAATGGGAGTCTTATAGTTTACCTTTGACATGAGGAGAGGCATTGGAGTTTTGTTACTTGGGCCAGAAGGTCAGATAGCTTTTGTGATCTGTCAGTCTGTTGGACTGGCACGTGCTTAAAGGGGGAGGTAGGGACAGCTGGATTTAGGACTGGGAGGTCGCTTTCATACAACAAGTGAGAGTTTCAGTCATTTTGGCAAGGATCCGGTGAGGGTGTTTTAGGGGCATTGTGAGCCTTATGTTATGAACATAGGAAGTAAGATTGTAAATGAATTGACTAAATTCATAAGCATTTAGCTTATGCAATACCAATATTGCATAAGCTCAATGTTAATGCAAATGCAATATAAATATTGCATTTAGCTTATGCAGTACCAATAGCATAAATTACATTAAATGGATCCTAAGACATAGGGCAATGCATCATTTTTTAAAAAATGGAAATTATGTATTTTCGGTCATAAATAGCATATTTGAGGAAATGGGTCTCTGATGACCTCCCATCCTTCAAGGTCTTTTTCATCCAGGGCAAGGAGGTTTTGAGGATGGGAGAGGTGAAAGAGCCAGTCCAGTCTCTAGTGTCAGCAGGGGCATTCTCACTTGTACTACCAAACCCTTCAGAGCTGGTGGCAGCCACTGCCAGGCTGAGCCAGAGCTGAGCTTCTCTGTGTGCAGCCATCCTCCCTGATGCTTCTGGGACCACTGGTGACCACAGTCCTCAGCAAGATGAGACCAGATGTGTCCCTGGGTGAGGTGTGGGCTGTGTGTTACTGCTGACTGGGGAGTTAGAGTGAGGAGCTGGAAAGTGTGATGCAGAAAAGGCTTAACGCTCAGATCTGCACAACAGGGCCCCATCTGTTCTGCAGAAAATATCTACCTGTAATAAATTTACATCTCGTACATTCTGACAAAAAAAAAGAAATCCACGCTGAATTGCAGCGGAAAAAACTTTCTCCTTCCACTTCCAGTAGTTAGAAAGGAGCAGCTCCCAGTCCAGCAGGAATTTAAGCTCACATTGAAGAGTTTCAGGATGGGGTTGAGTGTGGTTTTTTTCAAGTAGATTTTGACTTCTAGATCCAAACTTCATTGTCCTCTTCAGATGGACTGAGATTTGGGAAAAAATAGAGGCAGACCACTAATAATTCCCTAAGCTTTTAAAGACCTTGTCTTCCTCTGAGAATCACAAGTGGGGGGAAAAAACACATGGCTGCTTTTTCACAGCTTCATCTGACTGCATTTCATGGAGCAGGAGAGATAAGGAGTCCTGGAGGACCTCTGGTTTTTAAGCATGAGCTCAGTGCTGGATTTCACACCTCCATATCAGTGAGTTTCTGCCTGTGCATTGCCTTACCTATCTGGGAAGAGGAACATGGCATTCCTGCCTGGTGTGACAGCACTCAACCCTGGAGGTGTTGGGAGAAAGGCAGCTGGAGCTGGAGCTGTTTGGCTTTGACCCAGTCGGACATCACTTTTGCAGTGTGTTCCAGGCAGATCTGGACATCCTGATGCACAGGCAGCCCTCCCAATGCCTCCAGCTGGCTGGGACATTTCAGTTGGCATCTGCCAAGGCTGCTCGATCAAATCCAAAGTGCCTAAGCCATTTCTGCCTCATGGTTGGTTTAGCCCCATCAAGTCTCCCTTCTCTGAAGCTGGTGTGGTATTTTGGTGCATGAGCCCAAACAGCTGCTGCTTCCAAAAGTGTGTTTTGTCAGTGGTAAAATGAACCTGAGAGGCAGTGCATGTAGCAGTCTGTTAGATCAGTAAAGCACCCGAGGCTCAGAGACACCGCCTGCATGTTCGGGTGGTTTTGCTGGGAAGCATCCCACTGAGCCTGGCAGCACAGTTGCTCCAAGGCAGCTTCTGGGGAACCAGTCCACCAGAGTTTGGAGACACCCACTCAATCGTGTGGATTGAAATACAGCCCAAAGTGGGGAAAGAGGTGGAAGATGAGCACCATGGGGACATTGGAGAGGAGTAATGGATATAGGAATGCTTGTGTCAAATCATTTCCTGAGTCAATCAAGCTGAAAGTGTTCACAGGCAGACAGTGTAGAGCAGCGCATGGTCAGACTGTTTTTGGAAGCTAAAAATAGCAGCTGAGTGGAGTCAGTCCTTGGTTAATCTGGGTTTGTTAAGGCCAGACATCCAGATCCAGTTCAATACTTTTGTTAAAAAGGCAGTACTTACAGCGCTGCTAAACTGGCCCATTGCCCATTAGGGTGACACTGGCCACTGGGCACTGGGCCAGCTTGACTGGGTGACTTCAGCATCCTCCTCCAAAGGCTCTGATGAAATGTTGGCCTGGCTCATTCTCCTGAGACCTCATACAGTCAGTCACGAGCAGAGCTGAAATTTCTCTGCTGAATATCTCAGCCCCAGGCTCACGAACCTCCACTTCTGTCCCCAGAATTCCACTGGCAGCCCATAGCTTTCTATTGTCTAAAAAGAATGCTATGCCAAAATGCATTTTTGAACGTGGCTAAAAAGTCCAAGCCATCATGGACTTCCCAAGGAGAGGGAGTGAAGGGAGGCAAGGCAGGAAAACAGGAGTGCATTGGTGATCCTGTAAGCCTCACCCTCCCAGCAAGAAAACTAGACTGTGATTTCCCTTGTGACACCACCCAGGTCCCCAGGTCCTGGATCAGGGACCTCTGAGGGTGGGGCATCTTTTGAAAGCCACATGCAGATTTTGGAAAGAATTGAAACATAGCAAAACTAGGAAAACCGATGGATCAGGAGGAGAAGTTCCTGGTGCCCTGCAAAGCCCACTGCCAGTGAATTACCCATCCCCAGGTGTGAAAACAGGTTTCTCCACTCTGTTTGGCTTCCCAATAGCCTGAATGGTGTTCCCTGGACATATCAAACTGTCCAGTGATGGAGGGGATTGCTGAGGTCAAATCCTTCGGTTCTGGCAGTTCTGGGATGAGTTCTATGCCTCGGTGCCTCCAAGCTCTGCTTGCAGGCATGAGCTTTGGGGTGCTGGTATGGACTTGACAGTAACAACTGCATGAGTAGCACAGAGCATCACACTGCTTTCCTGGAAGAAATTGTCACTGCAAGGGAGAGGGAACCAGAGGACAGTGGATGGGCCAAGCAGGGCATCCTGAAGGCTTCGGGCTGGCAGCTTGACTTGCCTGGGAAAAGCCCAGGCCATCTGAGTGGCAATTTACATCACTTCTGATGCCGGGACAGATCGCTGGCTCGAAACTGTGAGAGAGATTACTTTGTTTGCCCACAGTCAGCTGATTAAAATTGTATTTTCTGCACATTTGAGTCGTGATTAGTGATGAAATGCAAATCTCATGCAAATTGGTGCAAATGGCTGGTGTGCACAGCCAGCTCCAAAGTCGGTCACTTTCCTTTCCTCTGAGGCATTTGAGCTGTTTTAATGTTCACACGGAGGAGCAGGACAAACACGCTTGTGGTCTGAGCAAGCAGCAAACAGCATGGAGGGAGCAGGAAAAATCAGCCATTGCCTGGATGCACTTATAGAGTGGCATCGAGTTTGGTTACATCAATACTTGGAATCCAGTTTGTGCAAAAATGTATATTAAATAAACAGCTACAAACAACACAAACAAACTTTGCACGTATCTCATTCCCAGCCTAGTTTCTCTTATTTACCAGGGCCTTGCTGCAGTCCTGTTTGTGGAATGGCCTGTCACTTTGCAAGTCAAAATGCTATAATGGTTGCTGAATATAGTAACAAAATATGTTTCTCTAAGGATCAGATGTGGAAAGAAGGTCTATAAACACAATGAAAGCAACAGAACAAATTCCCAAACCATTGCCACAAAGAATAATTGCAAATATATATCCATATATATGTACATATTTTTAACTTGACTTCTGTTTTTCTTTGGCTTGCAGATCCAGAGCATTGCTTCAGTCTGAAATGAAGTGAGGCCATGTTTCCTCACTTCCAGGCAGCTTTGTGGGGACTGCAGGGCCAAGATAAATAAATAAATAATGGCTCACAGAGTGAAATACTATATTTAATAATGCTGATGAGTCCTTCTGAAACCCGGTTGTGAAAACTTTAAAAAGTGTCTGTTTCCTGTAGCTATCAACATGCTAGAAAAGGGGAAGCCCTACAGGCTTGTAAAATTTTTTCCCAACGGCTGCAGCTTTCACAGCTGGTCTTGATTTGCCTGGATATTGCTCATTTTTCTAGTGCTCATAACAGCCCTGGCATGGAAATCCACGCGGCCACCAGGTGCATCTTCATGGTGTGCTGGCAGGTGAAGGGTGCCAGCCCAAAAATTATTCATCCTGATTAGCTCTTGGCTTTCCCTGCAGTTTGAGAAAACGAGGCTGGATTCATGAATTATAGAGTGAATACAGGAGGCCTAATAAAGGACAAAATTCACGGTCATTATAACTCCCATCATGTCAGCGAACAGGTTTGTGCTGCTTGTAGCGTTACCGTCCCTTCTCCACACACCGTGTTTACAGGGTTTGTGTGTGCCCATCAGCTGGAAAACAAACCCTTACCTGTGGCTGGCTGATGATCACAAACAGAAGTAGCAGAAGGGAAACAGGGCTGCTCTGGACTTAAAAAGGCAAAAGCAGTACAAGCCAGCATGGAGGCTACAAGTGTCTGAGGTTGCGTGTCTCCAGGCTGTGCATGTGTGTGCGCGCCAGTGCCTATTAAATATACATGACCCTGCTATTTGAGGGACACCGTATGTGTACCAGGGAAGTGACTGGGCTGACGTGGGACTTGCTCTGCCTCGTAGGAAACACAGAGGAATCGGTGCCTATACGTAGATCTTGTGTGAATCAGATGTAAATCTTTCTATCTTCAGCTTTCATACCAGTCTCCCTCTGACGTTTTTTATTGCACAGCTGTTTCAGGTAGGAAACAATGGCATTTTCTTTCCCCTGGAAAAGTCTTCCCTCACACTGGAGCATGCTGCCTAGCCCAAGGACATGGTACAGGGTTCTCTGCTCTTCAGCTGGAAATCATTTTTGTCTGCTGCTTTTCTGGCAGGGCCCACTGCACGCAAATCTTCGTCCACTTGGAATATACCTTGGGCATTTTTATCTGGGTTTCTGGGAGCTTGGAAACATGTTTTTCTGCCTGTCTGCTAGGATTTTTATATGAGGCTGTTTATTAGAGTTGTAGAAATGGAAATCTCATCTTCACGAGCCACTCTGGAATTTTCCTCCGAAGATCAGTAAAAGCAATCACTAATATGGGGCATCATTTATAGCGCTGTGCAGAATAATCCTCCAGGCTCTCTGGCAGCTATGAACTGGAAAACAATAAAGACCACTACTAGAGGGTTCTTTTTTAAAAACAAAACAAAAACAAACATCACAAAACAAACAAAAAACCCAACAAAAACTAAACAAAGCAAAGAAAAACCCAAATTTGTTTTTGATATATTGTCTAGTTCTCAGAAAAGGAGACAGAAAATTGAAAACCTCTCTCAGCAAATGCATACAGCACCATTCCAAATTCCTAAGCTTCTTTTTTTCCCATACCCTGACATCTTCCCTGAGTAGTGCCAATAAAATTAGAGACTTTTGCTAATGTGGTCTGCAAAGGTTCCTCTGGGGAAACAATGACCGTGAACAAATGTTCAGTTCCATGGAGGGCTCCCGAGTCCAAGGCTGCCACAGCTGCCCCCAAGCACCTTGGCTCAGCCAAACAGATGAGCCCTGTGCATGCAGAGCTGGGACTCACCCCGGCTCTCCTGGTGCTGCCATACTCTGAGCACTTCTGCGGGTTTGTTCCCTACTTGCTGCTGAGATTTTCCAGATTCATTTTGAAATGCAGTCAAAACTTGCTGAAAACTGCAGCAGGGGGGAATTTGACTTTATTGTGTGGCCTCACAACTCTTCTCTCCGGCTTTGGTCCAGATCCCCACACATTTTGCTGCACATGATGGTACCATAGCCTGAGTCTTTGGGTGTTCTTGCAGCTTCTGGCCCATCACACTCAGGCACATGGCCAGAAACCCTCACTCACCATGCTTGAGCTCTGTTGTGCTTAGGGTTTAATTTAACCTAAATAACTTTAAAAATGTGAACTCTAGTGAGAAAATAAAACTCTAACTGTATGTGGTTACTAGATGATCCCTACCTGGCTGTAGTAAATAAATATGCTCATGGTTAGTTGGACATCTTGATATTCAATCAAGAACTAGATATCATGATGAGATGATGTGAATTGATGTGATGAATGACAGCAGGGGGGCTGCATTGCACAGTATTTGAAAGGGCACCTCAGCCTGTCTTTGAATGGACTCCCCTGCTGAGATTTCATTCTCTTCTTTGAAAGCATTAATATCCCACAAGAGCACTTGTCCATGCTTGAAGGAAAAGCAAATGAGTTTCAGAGAGGAAGAGGGGCAGAATGCAAAAGGCAGCTGTATTTCTTGGCTAGTTGTTTTGGTCAATTTAGTTTCCTCTTACTACACTTTGCTGCAGTTTCCTTGAATCCTGACAGTGTCTTTGGAACATTTCTTAAAACCAGCTTTTTTTATAATACTGTAATTGCCATCACTAGTATGGTTTTTTGGAGCCAAAGGCAACCCATGCTACCTTCATTTCTACCTACCTTTCTTCCCCTGCCCAGCTTGGCACTGGGAGGACTCTCTGGGAAGCCGTTGTTCCCTTGGCCTCCCTCCTGCCCTCCTTCCACCCAACAGCTCCTAAACTATCCCTGTGGTTCCCACTAAGCTCACGCTAGGAAGAAACTCCCGAGCATAATACTGAGGTACACTTCTTCTTCTTTGTGCTTCAAATGCTTCTAAGTCTTCTGGTATTAAATTGTCCTTCCCAGGAGCAGCAGGGTTTTCTCTGTAGCATCACTCCACCTGCAGCCAGCCAACACAAGGAGCAGGTTCCACCTACCCAGCCAAGTGCTTTGGTCCAGAGTTAAGTTCCAACTTTGTGCCTCTGGCTTTCTCCAGCAGCCCTGGCTCACTAAGTCGAGCTCAGGATCAGGATAGACGAAAAAGGAGAATCATCCCCTTCAGATACCAGGCTGAGTATGAGGGGGCAAGTGTATATGTCCCAGCAAGCTTCATTGTTTACCTAGCACAGGCTGGTAAGGAGGGCTACCAAAATTACTGCGGATAGCCTGTCATCCTTGCAGCAAGGATGCAGAGTCCTTGATGCAAAGTCATTGTGCCTGGAGACATTTGTAGCTCAGAGGCCAACAGTAAGTAGGAGGACAGGAGACCTGGTTGTGGAATTTCCTTAGGCCTTGTAGCTGCCCTTGCCATGGGTACCCAGCTTTCCTGACACTGCCAGAGCTCTCAGCTCCCCAGTGGCTCCCAGGCACAGGAAAAGCCCTGCCGAGGGCACAGCCTCTGCAAAAGCAGGTTTAGCACTCCAGAGCAGATTAAATCTTCCAAGACTTTGAGCTGCCAGTTTGAAGAAGCCTACACATTTTGCAAGTTTTTAGAGTCTTAGAACTTGGTCTAATTTAAGCAAATTGGCACATCCTGAGCACTGGAGAGATCATTCTGCTAAGTTTCATCCTCTGCAGCAAAGCATAAGGAAGACAGAGTTACTCAATATAGCGCTTGGGAAAAAAAATGTTTGCAGGTGCAAAGCAGCATTCTTTTCCTGAAGCTGAGATGGTGGGGCTTTTCATTACTGTCTCAGGAGTGGCCACTCTGCATAGAAAGTTTCAGTCTGAATGGCTGAAGTCTGTCAAAGTATCACTCAGCTGAAACAGACTCTAAAATAGTGGAAAGTCGTGGGCAAACATAATAACAGGCACTGCATTTAACTCACAGCCCTGATGGCACCAGGCATCCGAATGAGCATGTGTAACGTATGAGGATCTGCTGAAGAAACCGTGTCTGGGAAGTTTTCCCTCTACTTGTCTTAACTAAGGATTGCAGAGAGATGGAAACCAGCTTACAGGCTCTAGGGTTTGTGTGGGAATCTCCACTTCCTCGTAACATCTGCAGTTCCCGGCACAACAGAAATGTGCAGCTGGACTTGAGGCAGCCCCTGTGCAGCCCTGACGTGAGTCAGGGCTTGAAAACTGTCTTTGCAAACAGTCTGGTGGTCTTTGTCTTCTGACCTTTAACGGTTGATCTTGATGACCTTAGACATCTTTTCCAGCCTTAGTGATTCTGTGATTCCGTGACTGTCACAGGAGCAAATCCAGCACGTGTGCCCACGAGGCTCTGCAGTAGGATTTTTCCATTCAGCATTCTATATATCTGCCAGTCCTCTGAGCTTATGGACAGCCATTGGAGCTGCTGAGGTGTAATTTTTAGCCCGACGTACAGCTGGATTTACTTTGCTCCCATAGGGAGATCTCCTCTGATGGCCTGAACACAGGGGTCTGGGCTGAGGCCACTGAATGCTGTGTCCTGCTGCCACAACTGCCATAAATGGGGCTGACACATGGTTGAGATCTCTGCAGGCAAGGACTTTTCTGAACTGTCGTTTTCAAATGCTCCTTGCCATTTTCACCCAGGCACATGTAAACCAAAACATGGACATTTTCCCCTGGGAAGAGGGGAAGAGCTGCTCGCCAAGGTTGAGCCCATCATAGGCACCCTGCCCAGCTTGTTAGGCAGAGAGCAGCCACAAAGCTCTTGAGTGTTATTCCACTCTCACGATTCTCTTGGCCACTTGGTTCCTCTTATTTTAGCTTTGTTTGAACAATCTCCTTGGTAACTGGAGACAAAAGCAGAAATTTTTTTGTCCTCCTCCTAGGATTGGTTTCCTGCCTATCTCAGAACTGGGAGGGATCCTTATGTATGTATGTTTGCTTTGGTGCTCCCACCACAGGCTTTAACCTCATGTATCACTGGGAAGTTCAGGAGACCTGGTGTCTCTTTTGAAGGGTTTTTATACACAGAGTTTCAGTTGAGAGGGATGTATTTCACAGTTTAATTTACTTGGCAGTAAACAGATGGCGTGTCAGTCACAGTGTGAATGGTGGCTCTTGAAATTGCCTACATGCTCCTGACCTCCAGTGTGTCCAGCAGCAGGGAGACTGGACTGGAATAGCCCTTCTCAGGATGCTGCAAGTGCTGGAGTGGCAAAACCCTTCAGCAGGGTCAGGGAGTGACTCCTTGCTGTGTCAGCACCCTCTACATGGGTCCCACAGCCCTGCACACCTTCTAGCACCTGCCTCAGGACATTAGGGTCTATTAGGACTTTGGTGTTTTCAGATTAGTTCCAGAAGGGTCTCTATGAGGGTAAGGGCATTAATCACTGGCAATTCCTAAAGACTTAAAGCGTTTGAATAGGCAAGGAAAAAATCCCATCTCAGCTGACACACTTTATTCCTCTGCCCTCTGGAGATGGAAGTCATTGGAAAGGAAGAGGGAAGATAAAAACAAACCAAACAACTACCAAACTGTCTGAAGACCTGGCTGGGCTGGAGGCAGAGACCAACCCCACTGCTGGCACTCAACCCCAGCACACGCTTTTTCTTGGACAAAGCAATCCCCGAAGAATGGAAATGGCAGTGTGAAAACACCAAGCAGCACCTTTAATGCAGAATTTAAAGCTGAGATTTTGGGGTCATTTGTTGATTTAATGGTCCAAACACTGTCACTGTTTAAGGCAGTATTGCCCTAGCAACAGCCCCTCTCTGGGGGTGGCTAGAGAGTACTTCATGGGGCATGGTCTGAGCCTGTTGGCCTTATCCCTGGATAGAAGGGATAAGAATGAAGGATCTGCACCACCTCCCTTACAGGGCTTGCCTTTTGACATAGTGACAGCATGGCATGGCACTGGGGTGTAGCTCTCAGCTTGGGTTATGGTCTTCAGAAATGCGCATCCCTGATGTTTCAAGCCTATATAATCACAGCATTTCATGTGCTGGTACCCAGAGGCTGCATGTCTTTTATACCATCAGGTAACCTCTGATACTGGTCGAGCATGGGGGACTTGCCAAACGGAGTCTGAACCAGGAGTGAACTCTGCAACCAGTCACTTAAATTGCTAAAATGTGAACATTACACTTGAACCTCCCTAGAACCCTGACAGGAGATAACTTACAACTTCTTCTCATAGAAGTTCAGTGTGACACTTGGTGACAAGGTCATAAAAGTTCAAAAGGCTTTTCTGTAGCTTAGGAGTCCATTAGCATCCACAGGGCCCCTCCAGGGAGAGCAGGTAGGATGCTTGTGGTATGCTATGCTTCCAAACACAGATCACACTGCATACAGCACCACAGGCTGAGACAGTGTCATTCTGTTCTGCAGTTTGCAACTTGAGTGCATGTGCAGCTTAGCATGGTCTGTTAGGCTGACACAGGAGCTGTTGAGAGGAGCAGGGTGATGCCCATGTGAGCAGCGTGGCACAAAATGGTCACAGGAACTGCCCAGGTCTTGACATCAAGTCACTTGCATCCTTCACTGGGCAAAGAATGATAAATGTAGCCACGGTGAAGTGCTTACTCCTGCAACGCCATCAGGAGGCTTTGATCCTGCAGCTGAGTCACCACACCAAGGGTTTTGGAGGAGTGTCTTGAAAAGAGGGGCCTGACCTTTGGGGCCAGCCAGCAAATAAGAGGAATCAGGTGCATACCTGACAGAGGATGGAGTTAAAATGACAGTGGATGCTGCTCTTGAAAGTGGACCTGCACATTCTATATTGATGTTTGCCCTTTCTGTGGCATGACCTCGGCTGTCACTGAGCATTCCTTGTCTTCTTCTTTCCCCATGTACAGCTGCTTTTCCAGCAGCAGAGCTAGCTGTCAGCAGCCCTGGCAGAGTGGCAGGGCACAGTTGAGCCCCCTTGTCCAGTGTCTTCCCAAACAAGAATCCCTTGCCCTAAAACCCTGGCAAACAGGATTTGAAATGTGCCTTCCCTGGGAGGGAAACTGCTAGGACTGATGCAAAGTCCTGCTGCAGTGGCGCTACTGGAGCAGTTCACGCACAGCAGATGTATTTTGGGCTTCCTTGAATCCCAATTCCTGATGCTGAAGCCATGCTATTAGACATGGACCTATTATTTCTCATGGTCCCCCACTGTTTTGTTTAGTCAGCTTTAACTCAGCAAAGTTTGCTAAATGATTTACAGAACTGCAGAAATGTCCTTTTTGCTGGCAGTTGCTCACTGAAATTCATTTTGTGGAGGCCAAAGCCATTTCAATAAGAGTGATGTCTCCTGTTTGAGGAATATTGTCATGGCAACTATCCAGGTGCACACAGGGAAAAGCAACTCATATTTATATGAAAGGTGAGAGCAATTATTGTGGTGAGGGGGAACCTGGCGTATTTGGATGCAAGAAGCACTTATATTTGCTTTCCTTGGGAAAAATGTGTATGAGGACAATCAGGGAGAGGGGTAAGTGTTTGACCCAGAGGTCCTCTCTCACTCAAACCCTGTCACAATTTTATTCTTCACCATGCTTGTTTTCCACTTCAAGTTTTTCCAGTGGGAATTTCAAATCCAGCCCAGACCCCTTCTCAGGTGAGCATGTGTCTCTTCCCTGCAACATGCCACCCCACCACCGTGGCAGATCTTGCCAATAGAGCATGATGAAATATTGGACCAGCCAACTCAGTCAGGAAAAAATCCCAGAAAGGCAGAATGGGGGAAATGTCAGATTTTGGCTCTTAACCCTGTAGGCTTAGAAGTGGGATTTGCAGGGTTTTATACTGAGCAAGGATGTTGGGCTGGGCTGAGCCCTGGGCAGTCAATCCTTTGCTTGTAGCACAGGCTGAATTTTTCAGGACTAATGCAGTTTTTAGCTGGCATGGGCAGGGCTGTGAAAAGCCAGGGGAGAAGTTATTTCTGCTCTGTCAGCTTTCCCAGGTACCTTAAGTAATTGCTGCTGGGGGTGTTTTTGATCAAACTCACATCAAATGTGTTTTCCTTCCTAGTCATCACTTGTATTACACTGTTTGTGCAAGTTGTCCTTGGAGCTCCAGATACTGATCCAGATGGATCTCTCCTGTTTGATCCCCCAGTGATCCTGCCTCCACCAGGCACTCTGGTAGCTTTCAGGACTGTGGATCAACATCACTGGACATGCATGGCAATGAGATTGGGAAAAAGCAGAAAAACAGTTTAGTCCTGTGTTAGCACATTCAGAGCCATGGAAGGGGAGGCCACAGCTCCAGCTGTCCTGGGACAAGGGAACATTTCAGCATCACCAAAGGCTCAGGTACTAGTTTGGGGCAGATCAAGAGAGTGCCATTCATCTTCACCTAGCTGGGCCCTTGCAGGATGTGACATTGGCGGATGAATGAAGAAGTGCATTAGTCAGAGCATGAAATTCACAGTCAATTCAGAGCAAACATTGATGATTCACCAGAAAAACATTTCTGATCTGACAAATACTTCTCAATATGGTCTTCCTAAGAGGAGAGTCAAGCAGCATTCAGTCTAGCATGTGAAATCATCTTACCTGGCAATCGTCACTCCTGAAGAGTATTTTCTGAGACACTGAGCATCAGCTGTGCCTGTCATCTCCCAGCTATTCAAGCAGCAACAGCTCTCGGTCCTCCTGTCTCTGCAGACCACCTCTCACACTTTGTATTTCTGCAAGGCCAGGGAAGAGCAGGCTGGATCTTTTTCCAGGATTTTCCTGGTAGTGATGCTCTGGAGCAGGCCGGTGTTATGTATCTGAGCCGTATGTTGTCATTTAAACTCAACATATCCTGAAGCCAGAGGAGCAGTTGGTTTATGCAGACATGGAAATGACAACACAGCCCTGTGGTCTTAGACAGACTGATTCAGGAAGCCTTGGGGAAAGAGGTGGAGGACATCTAAGAAAATAAGAGTAACCAGATGAATTCTGGCTCCAGAGGTGGAGGGAAAATAGAGGGACTGTTTCCCTCTCCCCTTGTTTGCAGTGTCCAGGCTGGTTGTGCTCAATCACATTTTTGAGAGGCATTGGACTGTGCAGCCTCATGCAGACCTGGACTGCTGGACCAGCAAACCAAGCTGCCACATCAGATCAGATCACATCCACACTACCCAAAGCATGCGTCACGCTTCGTTTCAGGCAGGTTTTCCTTTTCCCTCCCTGTCATGTTTGCAGCATGCTGCAGGCAAAATTTTCATTAAGTACAGACATTTCATGTCAGCGAGGCTTGGTTCGGCAAAGGATCCTGCATGGGTGACTCATGGGACATCTTACACAGATGGGAACTCATCAGCAGGAACAGGAAACCCTAATGAACCCTCTCTTCTGTCAGAGACCACTGGATAATAGTTAAAATCATGTGTTATACAAGGTCATTCACATAATCTGGCCCATTTTTGCATCTCTTCTGTCCCTCAGGAAGGTTTGTCCCTGCACTGGTTGAGCAGGCATTTTGTTACCCTGTCCTTTGTCCCCCACCACACACACATCCCTTGTGTCTGGGACAAATCACAGACTTGGGTGTCTCTCTGCCTGTGAGGCTGCCACCTCCTCACCAGAAGGTGCAGTTTTCTTGTCAACTGGTAGAAGAAAAGCCCTATCAGCTCCTTTTCCAACCCAGCAACAAGACAACTTCCTTCCTCAAGTAGCTGTCAGAAATTTGAGCAGTGAAGCTGCTAAGTGCACAGAAGCACTCCCTGGTGCCTCGGTCAGCAGAGTTGTGGGCTGCAGAGACAGGCAGGGGAGCAGCAAAGTCTCTTCGCATCTGTAATAGCATGGATGGAGTCTTGAGCCCCTGTAGCCTCTGGGGAGGCTCACGGAGAAGATAAGGACATTCAGGAGGACAGCAGAGCGTAGCAAAGGCAGGGATGGCAAGAGGAATAGTTGCCTTGCTCTTGGTAGTTGGCTCCAACCATGCCCTGGGGTCTGGTCCAGGCTCCTCACTGTGGCCATGGCCCATTTACACGGCCCTGGCTTCTGGCTCTGGTAGTGCCCAGCTCTGGTGATGGGCCCACTTGCCCCTCTTTACAGGCACTATCCAGTGCCCAGCGATCACATGAGTCGTGTGAGGCAGGGACATTCCCAAGCCACATGCCCATCTCTCATGGCAAGCTTTAACTTCAGCTAATTAAGTGACTGGCTGACAAGCAGATGTATGAGAAATCAATGTGGCAGGTTTCTGTGGGAGCCTGAGAGTGCATGCTAGAACAGGCAGCACTGATGGATGTGGCTCTGAAATATCACCTCTAGAACATGTATCCCTCGTGGCTATTCTCCCTCCATAATTGAATGCTCTTTGGGTGGGAAATGCTCGTCTGTTGGGACATCAGGGCTGGCAGCACAGGATCCCACTCCTGACTGCCTAGCCTGGATGTTATAACTATGAATCTGCAGTTGAAAGTCCTCCAAGCATGTAGTTCTCCTGGGTGAGCAGTGGAAGCTGGGTGGGTGACAAGCTGCATAAGTGCACTGTTCCCTCTATTGATTCGGTAATAAGTATCTGTCCAGACAGCAACAGCATGCCATGTTCTCATGGGCAAGCTTGTTACTGGCTGCTATAACAGCTGGTTAGTTGTGTGTTTAGAGATTGTAATTTTCCTGGCCCACTGGAGGCACCATTACTGACTATGTGCAGGTCTTTGCTATTCCAGCTCCGGCTCGCGTGTGGTCTGGGCACAATGATGATTTCTTAGCTGAGAGAATTCTGATCTGAGTGCACAGCAGAGTGTAGTTGGGCAAGATCTCTGGATTGGAAGGGCTCTGGATTAGAAGGTTTCTGGTCCAAGTTGTTCTCAAAGCTAAAGCAAGTGCCTTCCCCAGCTGGCATTGTGCTCTAAGCATTAGTTCTCTTCTTTGCCCTGCCTTTGCCATTGCACAAAGCCAGTTTGCTTCCCATTGACAGGAGACTTGCAGCCCTGTCCTGCTATTGCTGTGTCATTTGCAGACAGACATCTGGGCACTCTCTCTTGCCCTTTCCAGAGATGAGCCCAGAAAATGGCAGGTGGGCTGGCGTGCTTATGCCAAGTGCACATCACTTCCTTTGCCGTCCGCGACACTGAGCTGGCGTTAGCAATCACACTGCTCTCCCTGGCACATGGGATACTGCAAATGCCAAAAGCTTACAGAAGCTCAAAGGGCAATGTGAGAAATCTGCAGAGCATAGCTAAGTACACAGAAACCTGGTCTGGCTAGGAAACCCCTGAGGCACAGATGCCTGGGGCTGGGAGAGGATCAGTTGGAAATAATGTCTATGTGCCTGTCCTCCTACTCCAAGGTGGTTTTGGCAGTTAGCACAAGAAGAGGCTGTGTTGGCCGGTCATTGGGTCTGATGGGGTGTATCAGCTCTTCTTTGGTGCCCCATCACCAGCCAAAAGGACTTTTCCATAGGATATTGTAACTAAGGGTTGTGTGGGAACATTCTGATAAAAGACCTTTATGGTTCGAATGAAATATCATGGTTTGAAATGACTCCTGACAGAGAGCATTGGACTTGGAGTGAGGGCAGAGCTTTGTACGCCAAAGTTACCAACCTTCTTTCGTTGCTGCTGGGTGTCTGCAAGAGGAGAAGAACTGGAGCTGCAATTCTGCAAGATGTGTTTTATTCTTTGATTTCCAGTACACGGAAATGCGATGAAACTCATTCCCTCAGCAATTGCTTTGACTACAGACTCAAGGAAGTGCAGTTTCTGGTACAGAAGTGCAGACATTTGGATGGGCCCTCAGTCTTCGTGCCAAAACAGGGTTCTTTAGCTCAGGTGAAACGGACCAGCAGCAGCTGTGCTTTGCTGCAAACTTGCCCATGGTATCACTGGGGGTCCCTGCAGGAGGCAGGGAGGAAGGGACAGGGAGGGGTGTCAAGGCTGGTTGTTTAGACCAACACAGGACCTCTATCCCCATGCAGAAATTGCTTTTTCCCACCTGCAGTGTCAAAACAGGAAGAAAAAAATCCATCTTTTCAAGGGCTGTGGTCTTGCACAGTCATGGGATCTGGAGTGTTTGGCTCCTGGAGACATTAGATTATGGCACACACACCACTGTCAGCCCCAAATCAAAGCTGATTCTAGACCTCTATCTAGAAGAGACGTCTTGGAAACACCATCAAGATTGACCACAGATTCTGACAAGGAGAAGAAAATGTTTAATGGTTTAATTTTCTGATTTTTCCCTCTGTCTCATGGATTTGGGACTCCTGGTTCCTGGCCCTGCAGTGACTGAGCACCGGGGGTTTCAGGGTGATAATCAGTGTCCCTTTGGTTTTCTGTTGTACAAGCACTATCACAGCTTGTGCTGAAAGAGCCTCTGGGCCACAGGAGAGAGAGATTTTAAATCCAAATTTCAGTGTGTAGTTGCGCTGTCAGGACTTTGGGTCTCTTCAGCCTACTGTGTCTAGCTGGTAAAGTCCAGGGGCAGCTCAGCAGAGCTCAGTGCTGCAGTCGGTCCACATCGCTCTGTGAGCCTTAGCCAAGCTGTCCTGGCTCTGCCAGCCACCCACCTCTGCCTCGTTCCCGCCATGTCTTGTAATGCAAGAAAATAGCCTCGCACAGCAACCCGAACCTCTGAAAAAGAGGACTGTGGGCAGCAGGCTGATAGAGCTGCACCCCGAATGCAGCAGGAGCACAGGACTAGGTGAGGGCACCAGGAACACAGGCTGAATTCCACAGACTCACAGACAGCCCCATGGTAGCTTGTTGCTGCCCACATCCTCACAGCCGCCTCTCTACAGCAGGAGTGAGAGGCAGAGACCATATTGAAGGGTCCAGGAAGAGCAGGGTGATATGAGTGCACATCCTAGATTACTACTGAAAGCAGTCCTTACTTTGAGGCAGGATAAATTGTGCAGTTGCCTGATCCTCCTCCTTCTCCACTGATCAGACACTGCCACATGGCCACATGCGTGCAGGACCCTGCAGAGGGGGGTTGTAGCAGGCAAAAGGCAGTGTGATGCAGATCAGGCATGCTCTAAGAATAGCTTGTGTTATTTTCATATACTTGCTGCTTCTCAAACACCATTAGGAGGTAATCCTTTTCTCCAGGATTGCAGTCTCATCCCAGGGACAAATTTGCCTCAGCAATTCTTGCTGATTGGAGATTCATACAGAGAGTGGACTTGGCATTTGTTCTTCCTGCCCTTTTTTCTAACAGCCTTCTACAGCAGAAAAAGCAGCAGGGCACATCTACCTAACACAGGGCACTTGTTCACCCCCTAGAATGATCACTTGGAAAACTGCATAATAACACCTCCTCCTGGCAGTGGCACTTTATGCCCCATTATTCTGCATTATTCAAGGAAGTCCTATTGGTGTTGGGTCTAAGTATCAGAAAAATCCTTTTTAAGTGGCATCCTGGTTTCTTTTCATAAGAGAGAGGATTATTTTGTGGGGCTTTGAGGTATGCCACACACAGCAAGCCAGAGCACACCCACAAGCAGTTTACATTTTGATACCTCTGCTGCTCTCAGAATTTAAGAAGGCATCCCTTTTAATTAACTTTCCTGAAAAAAGTTATTTTTTCATACATGAGGGCAGGATGAGGTGTACATTTCAATAGGCATTGTCAGGAGAATTATTGATTTTGTTAGTAATGTTTCTGAAATTGTGCCATTCCAGTAATTCCGCCAGGTTCTCCTTGAAAGCTTAGCTAAGAGCATTTTTATATCCTTCATTAGTTTTTTTAATACATGATAATTTCCCCTAACTCATCAAGGCAGAGCAAGATCAGCTGCGTGCTTGGTGACCATTTTTCCTGTGTACAAACCTATTGCAGCAATAATTACAAACTGGACAAATTATTACAGATATTCATTATAAAATACAATTACACCGAGCGGTGCTGCATTGTTACACTTTTCACAGCCATCACTTACTCTTGAGTAAATGGTTTCATTATGAGCATGAAGGGCAAACTTAATACACTCCTGACTCACAGCAAACAGTACAAGAAATCATCCTGGCTGTTCCTCGGAGTGCTTGCGGTGTTTACCCCGAATGAGTAGAAAATGTTGACTCTGCTGCCAAATACTTGTCAGCTTAACAGAGGGGCTCTGGGTGGCCAGTGCAGATGTGCAAGGAGAGGAGAAAGCCAGAAATTACAGCAGCATGGCCTGAATTTCACTCCCCTAGAGCGTGGCTTTCTTCCACGTTTATGGGTTTTCGGTGCTGGGACTTGCCAGGAGCAGCAGAACCTCCTTGATCATATATTAGAGCAGCCTTGGGGCTGCTTCAACTTGTGCTGGCTGCTCGTGGAAAGTGCAGAGGAGCCAGGGATGGGACAAGAAACATTTCTTCGAAGGACAAGACAGACAAGCTTGGACAGGGAGAGAGTAACTGGGAAGCTTCTTTAAGAGCATTCACAGGAGGGCAGTGCTGTCAAGTGTCAGGGGAAAGCAAACCCAGTCAGAAGGTCGGCAGCAAGCACAAGGCTACAGACAGTCACTGCACTGGCTTTCTAGTGTTGTTATTCCTTCTTATTTTTTGTCTGGGACAAGATCAGAGCCAGGAGGAGGTCTTGTCCCATCTGCAATGCCATGAGTGCATGACAGTGAGCAGAGCATTCCAGGGCAGAGCAGAGGCTGCTGGATTTCTGTCTCATATGTTGTCTTTCCAAGGACTTTGCACTGTAGGAAGGATCACAGTAGCACGGTCCCCCCACACCATACCCCTTGTATCCCAGGTTTGGTCACCTTCTGGCAAGCTGCTTTCAGCTGGATGTTTCTGGGCTGTTTTCAGTCCCTGAAAAGAGCTGAAAAACTTCTTCTGTGCTAATTTTTTTCCCCTGGTAAAGCAATTTTCACTTTATTGGGGGTTCAAGGAGCAAACCTCTCTGTGGGTGGCCACAGCCTCCTGCAAGGCTTTCATCTTCTGTGATGTGTGCTTGTGGCTATGCTCTGGGCAGGGACTCTGCCTTTGGACCTGTCCTGATGATGCTGCAGGGGCAAATTCAGCAACCCTGGGTCATGTGAGGGAGAATTGCTGCTCAACTCTCAAACAGGAGAAAATTAAACCTTGAAGGCTTGGGAAAGGATGTGCTGCTTGTGAAGTGAAATTAAAAAAGTAAAATCTCACCATCAGAGAAGCTTTCCATCACCCTGCTCTAACCAGAAAGACCATTTTTCCTTTACATTCTCTTCACAGAAAAAGTCCTACTCCAACATCTCTTTCAAGCTTGTAAATTAGAGCCTCCAAAGTCCAAACCGAGCAGCTGAACATGATGTTGTGCATGGATCTGCTGTGCCTGGTGAGACAGAGTCTCTTCCATGCACAAGCTTGAGCAGTGCATCATGCCTTCAGAGGCTTGGTCTGTGCTTGTTCCCAGTTCTCATGCCCATGTAGTGTGTGCAAGCTATCAAGGGGCTGTTCTGTACCCTAGGTTTTTGGAAAGGGAGGTGTCTTGCTACCCCCACTGCCCCCCCACTTCTAGGGGAAGCTGGCCCGGGCTGTATTGGCCTATGGCCATGCCAGGGGGGATGGCACCCTGCAAGCTGCTGGTGCTCTGACCCTGTGGTCTGTGCTCATCCTGAGGCAAGCTTGGTCCATTGGCTCCTGCCTTTGCTTTTGGCTGTGCTGTCCCTCCAGCCTGTGCTACCAAAACCACTGTTTTCTGTTCGCAGCCCCCTTCTCCTGCTGTTTCCATCCTCCTCTTCCTCCTCTTCTACCTTTTCTTCCTCTTCCTGTTTTCCCTCTTCCCTTTTCCCCCCTTACTCTTGAATCTCTATTTCTTCTTCTCTGTTGCAGCAAAACGATATCAATCAAGGTGATAGATGATGAGGAGTATGAGAAAAACAAGACCTTCTACCTAGAGATCGGGGAGCCCCGGCTGGTGGAGATGAGTGAGAAGAAAGGTGGGGGACGTGCTCCGGGGCTGAGCCCAGCCTGTGTGTCCCTGTCTGGCTCACTCATGTCTGGCACCTGCAACACCGAGCTCACATCCCCAGAGCCTATGGAAAAGGGCAGGAGCAAGACCACTTCCCATTCCCTCTGAACACGGCCTTTCCCCAGCTCACCAAGCTACAACCTTGGCCAGGTGGTGGGGATGCTCCTGCCCTTCCCCATATGCCCCAGGAGGGATGTGCAGCCGCTTTCCCCCACCCAACCATCTCTGTCACCACGGCACCCGGGCGGACGTGAACTGCATGTGTGTGCGATGCCAATCATGTGTTTGCCTTTGTCTTGTGTTCCCACAGGAAATTCATTACCCTTAGAGTACTTGACCGTGAGGAGTATGAGAAAGAGTGCAGTTTCTTCCTTGTGCTTGGGGATCCAGTGTGGCTACGACGAGGAGTGAAAGGTGTGAGAGTAAAACCAGACCAGCTCTCGAGACGCTGCCGTCCGCTTTCTCTGTGTCTTCCTACTCTCACACTCCTTTCTCCTCGCACTTTGGCTCCTGGCCGTTTTGCCCTCCCTCCTCCGAATCTTGGCCGCTGCACCTTTTTGCTCTGTTTTCTTTCCTCTGTCATTTTGAGAGGATTCTGCCTCACTCACCAGGGCCCCCGGGAAGCAAGGCATGCTCCCAGGATGGCCCCGGAGCACCTGGGCAGGGGACAATGAGCATTGCCAGCCCCCAGAGATGTTTTGAGAGTAACTGCCCTGCCACGTTGCAGCTACACCTTCATTTAATCATGTAGAACGTTCAGTCTCGACAAGTAAAGAGGCAACGCTGCATCATTTTTATCAGAAGATAAAACAGCTTTCACTTGAAATCAAATGCATGGCCAGAGCAGTAATTTTAGCCTTTTTATGCTGGCACTAGGATCTGAAAATAGCCGAAAATCACAGCACAAGCAGGTAGTACCATGAGATGCAATCACTTTAGGTAAATCAGGTTATACTCAAATGAAGTTTCATGGCTCTGCATTGGATAATAGCTTCTCACAGGAATAATAAAAACAATTTCCTCTTTCATTACATTTTTGAACCAACTGCAAAACTTCCCAAAAAGGTAGAGTTCACCTATTTTCCCACGTATTTTTTTCTGTTGGAAAATAGGGTGAAAATTAATGGCAGCAGCTAGTTCTGCATGCTATTCATGGCTGAGCGAGAAGCAGTTTTAGAGCCGCTTAAGATATGGACCATTATTAAAGCCTTTGTAGAAAATTGGCAGCCTAATTTGCTCTGTCTGCCTTGGAGCTGCTTTCTAGTTTCTGGGACATCAGTGCTCCCTTCAGTAGGCATGGGGCTGTAATATATTATTTGATCAGGACAGAGAGGGCCCCACACTGAGTGGGGACTTGCCACGTTCCTCTTCAGCTCAGGTACTGTCTAGGTCAGCTGCGTCATCCCCTCCATCAGCTTTCCTGCTGGTTTATGTGACCAGCTAGCAAAAGCTGGGCTAAAAAAATCAGATACACTGGCATGACTCAGGCACTGCAGGTGGGGTCTGTATCATTAGATGGTGCTGGTGGCATCTATGGAGCATAGAGAATGTTGCCAAGATAAATTTACACGTGGACAACTCAACTCAGCAGCTCCAGCCTTGCCCAGCTTCCCAAGGGCCAGTGTGGGCTCAGCCTTGCAAGTCCAGCAAGGGCAAATATGCTTTCCAGGGCCAAGTTTGAGAATTGTGGTACTAACTCTGTAGATCCCAGCTGAAAGTTTTAGCTAAAAATAAAAGGAAAAGGAAATAAAGTTTCTCATTTTCCTGGTCACAAAGATAACTGAAGAAAACTGAGAGAAGCTGAGCTTTGAGAACTCACTGGCTGGAAGACAAGTCAGAATTTGAAGGGATGCTATTTGCTGCTTTGGCCATGCAATCTTTTTTATTTTTAACTCGTTTCTTTGTACTTGGTTTTGTACAAGAGGCAGAGAGGCAGGGGTAGTGGTGACAAGGGCAGCCCAGAGACAAGGGCATCTCTGAAATGTCACCCCTGGGCCACAGAGCTGTGTGGGGGTCTGCATCTCAGGGGTGCGAGACCCACCGGCGCACTAAGCGAGAGGCTTTTTCTTTTTGGAGACCTAAAATTTTGAGCAACAAGATCCTTGAGCCAAGCCTTGCCACAGACTTTTGTTCTCTCATTGCATATGACAAAAGTACAGCTGTATGCTGGAGATGTTGCTCCCCATTAGACAGTTGGAGGAGGTCAAAGCCAGTAGCTGCTGCACATGGGACATCTTGTGTCCTCCCCTGGGGCAGAACTGCCTCCGAGGCCAATGGAAGATCTTGCACATAAAATTCAAAGTGGGAAAACTAATTTTTGGAGTGTGTCTTTTAATCCCATATCCACCCCATGTTTGCAATGGTTTTTATTTTAAATCCACAATCCCATGAAACCTTTCTGTTCCTTTATTTTTAGTGCCTTTCTCTTAACACTAATGGTATCCTGCAGCCTTACAGATCTGAAATCTCTGCCTTGGGATCTGGTGTCTTTCTGTGGATATCCCTTTTGATTTCATTATTCATTTATTTTTCTTCTTCTGTGTTTGTCTCTGTCTCCTTCACAGCCCTGTTGTTGAATGAGCTTGGTAAGCGCGCATTCATTTTTCCTTTCCATTTTTCCAGTTTGCGTGTTTTCAGAAGACAATTGATTTTGCTTGAAGTTTTTCTTTGCTCGCAGCATTCTCTTTTAGGGTCATCAGCACTATTTAAGTAAACTCAGGTATCTAATGCCCCATCTCTCTTTAGAGTCGAGTCCCAAAGTCACCGATATTAATGAGTGGTAATCCGCTGTGGCAAGGAGCATTTTTTGGGGGTGGTTCAGTTACGGCCATAGTATACCTGCCAACACGCCATGATACAGGCTTGTGGCATCCAAATTAACCCATCCCCTCTAACATTGGTGTGGCAGAAACAGGATTTCTTGGAGACTTAGGGATGCTTGCGGCTGGACAGGAAAACTGGCCAGTCCTGTTTTGAAGAGACAGTGCAAACTTTGCCTCCTGTCTTGGGAAGATTCAGAGCCTATCCAGCCTTTGCATTTCCTTGCTGGTCATTTCCAGGATAGGACAGCTGGGAAGGGAAGCAAAGCCATCCTGTTTCCCCGAAGCACCCACAGCCCTGGGGCAGACTCACACTGGTTTTACCCCCTCCACAGCATATACTGGATACCAGGGGGTGGCAGATTGCAGATGTGGGTTGAAAAGCCTGTGTTCAGGTCTCCCCACACTATCCCTGGGGTACGTGTTGAGAAGCAGCCTCCATGTCCACAGTTCCTGGCCATGGAGCAGGGTAGGACCACCCTGTGGGCTGCAAGGTGTCCATGTTGCTGTGTGAATGCTAATCCTCATTTATTCTCTCTCTCTCTCATTTTTGGTTTCATCTAGGTGGCTTCACCATCACAGGTATGGATTTCTAGTCTTCCCCCTATCCCCCGCTTCCTTTCTCTTAATGGCCATATGCTCACCTTGCTCTTTCCTCTTGGTTTCCTCTTTGCTTTTGTTCTGTCCTGGAGGGAAACTCTGGAATGGTAAGAAGGCGCTGAGCTGTGGCCCCACTGCCCCGGCCGGTCCCTCTAACACAGTGTCCTCTCACAGAGTGCTCTGCCTGCCACACACACCTAACTCCACTTCGGGGAGGGTGAGCTGTCACTCCTGAAGTGACAAGCAGCCCCACTTCATCACCTGGAGCAAGGTGGGCTTCTCCACTTGATCCGGTTGTCCCCTCCGTGCTGCCCACACGGGAGGTGTGCACAGGGCTCTGTCCTCCCCAGGCAGCCACCAGGGTGCCCAAGCACTGTGGGAGGGGCAGGATGCTTTGGCCCCTGCCCTTCCCACCAGTGAGACCCAGCAGCAGGGCTTGCTCCTCTGTCATTAGCCAGCCAAGCATCTGTCATTCAGCCAAGCACTGCAGGACGAGAAGATCCTGGGTCCCACACATTGCAGAGCAGCCCCTCAGGAGCCCTGGAAACAATAATTGAGACCTAGGAGGCTTTGGCAGTGAGGTGGGTCCCTTTGACAAGCAGGAGGAGAAGGGCTTTCCTGCAACTTATTGCTGTCTGTGCAGATGAGGGGCAGCCAGAAAGAGAGCAACACTAACCCCGTGTGACGTAGGAATAGTTTACTAACTGCACGGTGACAGTTTGCACAGGGTGTCCAGTCCCTCCTCCTGATGTCCTGCTGATCACTTTGATAGGAAAACCCATCTTCAGGAAGGTCCAGGCTAGAGATCATCCTCTTCCTTGCACCGTGGTCTCCATCCAAGGTACCTATAGCGTGACACCTGAGGGCCACATCAATCCCATGTGGACTGACCGTGGTGTGTGCCTAGTGACAATTTAACTCCAGTCCTTTTAGTCCTGACATTCTTCTGCTCATCCCTCGAGTGGACTGGAAGGGAGTTATGTGGGGTCTGCACAAGGGACAGTGACAAAGGCCATGAGCTGCAGTCCCCATGCCCCAGAGGTTGCAGGGATGCCAGTGGAGGTGCAGACCTGCTTCACTGCTCGTGTAGTCCCTCTGCTGCTGCCTCTCTCAGGGTTTGGGGCCAGGCACTGGCTTTTGGATGACTCCTCACACCCGTATGGCCCAGTATTATTTCCTCCAGCCCCACCATCGCAGCAGGAGTTGACTGCCAGCTTCCTCTCTGAGGCGAAACCCTGCTCAGAAGGAGGCAGAGCCAAGATTTCATATGAGTCTCAGCCCTGGGGTTGCTGGTAGCTCTCTCTTGTTGTAACAGGCTGATGGAATTGTCCTGACCATACCCCACTGCAGACCTGGAGTGCTGGGAAATGGAGCGGCCCTAGTGATAGTCTTTCCCCTTCCCAGCATCCCTGTGGAGAGGCAGCAGGTACCAGGCATAAAACTATTCCTCAGCACTAAGGATGAACAGGACTCCTTCTGAGGTTGGATGAGTTGCAGACCTCTTGCTAGTGCTTCTCCCTAAAACTATCTTGTCTATTGCTCCATGAGCTCCTTCTCCACTGTTCTGTCGCTCATGCTCCCACATGGAGGCTTCCTGACCTCCCCCTCTGACAGGAAGCCACATCCAGAGAGTGACCAGCTGGGCCTGGTTCGCTGATGGGCTCTTTGCTTTGCAGAGGAGAATGAGGAAAAGCAGCCACTGACCAGCAAGGAGGAGGAGGAGCGTCGCATTGCAGAGATGGGGCGCCCAGTCCTGGGGGAGCACACCAAACTCGAAATCATCATTGAGGAATCCTACGAGTTCAAGGTACTGTCCACATCCTCTGTCCCTGTTCTTCTTCCCCTCTGGCTGGGGCCCCTCCTTTTGGGTTGGCACAGCATTGGCAAGCACACATTGATGGTATTGCAGCAAAGCGAGGCAACGCGTGGCATCACAGGGTCTCAGAGCAGGACCAAGGGACACTTTGGAAGGTGACTGAGCCAAGGCATGATGAAAGGCTGAGGGTCACAACAGTGAGATGGCAGTGGGTTAAAATACACTCTGCATCTTCACTGTCCATTTTAGCCCACAGCCATGGTCCTTTGGGGACTTTCTGTCCCACCCACAGACTCTTTGTGGTTGTTATTATTATACTAGAACATCAGTCTGGTGAGCATAAGAGCTGACTGAGCTCCAAAATGCTGCAGGTTGCTTTAAAACATAAGCTTGTTCTCACGGTGGTGTGCTACACACAGGTCCTACTTACAGGCCTAGGACTCCCAGTGCAGAAGGCTGATACCCTAAATGCAGGTAATGGTTGTGCAGCTCAGCTGCCATGAATGCATGTGCCAGACCAAGAGCTGAAAACCGGCCATTTAATTCTTTTCCACTTTTCTGAAGTATAAAAAAATAACAGACCGCCCTTACTGTGTCTCTGAGATGCTTCAAACTCCCATCATGAGCAGGCTTCAAAAGGTCTTTTTTAGCAGCAGAGAGGAGAGTTGCTGTTTTTGCTGCTGGGGCTCTTGACCGGAGCTTAAAATCTGCTAAGCTTTTTCTATAAATGCATGGCTGTAAGCACCAGTGTGAGTGGGTTTTAGCCCAGTATCTCCAGCCTGATAGTCCCTAATTCTCTCCTCTGCATCTCTATCCACAGAACACAGTGGACAAGCTCATTAAGAAGACAAACCTGGCCCTGGTGGTTGGCACAAACAGCTGGAGGGAGCAGTTTATTGAGGCTATTACTGTCAGCGCGGGTGAGTTTGGACCACAGCTCCAGGTGAATTACAATCAGCCTTGCTCACTACTCGGCTTGGCTGCATCAGTAATACAGCTGTAGAGGAGCAGCAGGAGGCAGAACAGGCAACAGAGTTATTTACAGTATCTGCATAAATAAGGCAGCTGATTAAATCCTTGTCTTATGTGTAGGAAACCTGATGCATTAAGTGTGTCTGTAGTGCTGGACAGAGCAACACTCTGGCTGTCACCAGACGGCAGAGGGGAAAAGCAAGTTCAGTGGGAGAGATCTGGGAGATGAACTCAGTGTTGAAATTCAGACAGGCACAGATGATGTTGGTGCCAGGCAGCAGTGCTCCCCATCCCTGGTTCTCCCTGTACCGCTGCACTGAGGGCAGCGCAGTACTGAGGGTGCCAAGCCCTGAAGACAGTGACTCTCTGAGAGCCAAAATTTACCTTTGACACCCTCTGCTTTCAGGAACTCCTCCTGCTCCAGCCACCTGCGGCTGGAGGTTTATGGCTCAGCATCCCAATAACTGCAGCAACATGTAGTAGCTGTGGTTGGGTCTGATCATATCTGATCATATCTTCCCTCCCTTGGAGAATTGTCTTTCCCTCAGAAATGCCCTGTTGTACAGTTCCCGCAGGTGCCAGTGCCATGTTTACCAGTATGCCCAGTACAGGATATATTATTGTTCCCACATCTGTGGAAGATGAGAGAAAGAAGATCTCCTCCAGATGTTGTTTTAACAGACGGAGAGACGACAACTCACTGACTGGATGTTACAACCTCCCAGCCCAGCCTGGGCTCTGTGTGCACACATTAAGGCAAAATCAACCAGTTTAAATTAAATCTCTGGGGATGGCAGTTAGAGCTCATCTAGCTAATTGTGCACTGAAATGCATGGGGGAGCACTTACATTTCCTACCTCGAACTCAGCTATACAAGGTAACGTCTGCCCAGCACAGAGTAATTAAAAGTGATGGCCGTCCCATTTAACCTCTGCCTCTGAAAACAAGGACAGGACATTGTGCAGCAGCTATCTCTTCAAATTGCGATCCCTTCTGTTGTAGCATAGTTTTTCTCAGAGCCTCCAGGCAAGAGCCTCCCATTATTTTGGATACAGCCTGAACATATCATGCAAGACAATCCTTGCTGCAGGTTTTCTAGCTAACATGGCTAAACTAATCTATGCCAGAACTAATTATTTAATTGCATCCCATATTAAGGCAAAGATAATCACTGATGCTTGGATCCTATTTCTGTGACACATGTAAAGACTACAGTTATGTGAAAGCCCTGTTACCACCATATCTTGAATATATAGTCATGATCAATGCTAACAGGATGATTAACAAACATTTAATAAATGGGATATATTTTGGTGGACATTAACTGTGCCTTGCAGTTGGGAAACAGTAGGTTATCTCTGAGCTCTGGACATACCCAGGCTTTAGCTCCTCAACCTTTCAGCCAGACAAGTTGAAATACCTTAGACACTGGAGGCTGAGTTTGAGGTTTTTCCCTGCAGCTCACCATGGAGAGCGGGTGAAAGTCACACATTCCCATTTAAAAATGTAACATCCCAGCTGAGAAAAGAAACATTAAAACCCCATTTCCCACCCAATGTGCAACTTACAGCAGTGTTTGCAGGGAGACTGGGCGATGGAGCAGCAGGTTAAGCCTGTGGAAGGGCAGCGCAGGTGCAGGCACGGCTGTGCCACACCATGCCATGCCATTCCACACTGTCCGTGAGCCTCTCACCCATAGCTCCTCTAGTGTGCACCCAACAGCTGTAAAGTTTCTTCCACAGCAAAACCATCCTGGGGTTTGCGAGCCTGTTCCTGAATGCACCCCTGGGTCACCATCCGACATCACTCTGCGTTTCAAGTCACCTTCACAGGATCTGGCCAGCTCTTCAAAAGGGAGCTGCTCAACATAACGATGGGCAGATGTGGATGAGTGTTATGGCAGTGGCACTCATATTCATTTTTCAATCTGTTTCATCATCTCTGTAAAGATTTAGGTCCATAACAGCCCTGCTGCCATGCAGCTTGGCAGGGGATTAAAATACCTGCTGCAAAACTATAGCACAGCACAGTGTATCCTGCCACTATTCAGCCTTTGTGCATTGAGGAAAAACATAGGCCCATGTAGGCTTTCCAGGCTGGAAAACTTCATGACTAGGCACAGGAATAGGTACTTATATCTGCCAAAACAATAACGCGATGCTGATGATTAGCTACTGCTTTTGTCACAGTGAGTTTGAAGCTTTGAAGCCAAGCAATACATAATTTTTCATCAAGTTACGGTAGAGACACAGCAAAAGTGCTTTGAAGACAAGCAATGTCTGCAAAGCTGCACCCCCACAAGATGCTGAGTAGAACTTTTCCCTGGCTGGTCATGGCTTTAATTAGCCAACTCCTGTGGGAGTCAGGCAGGAGGTCACCAGCCCCAATGGGCTCACTGGCAGGGTAAGCCCCACACAGTGCGGGCTCCATGGATGCCGACTGGTTTTGGAGAGACAGGTGAGTTGCCAATGCCAGGAGCAGGGAAGGGAGAAACCAAGACACCTGCCTGGACCAACACCCTATGGTCCTGCCAGGACGAAGATGTACTGGGCCAGTGTAAGGGGAAAGGGCCAAGAAACCAGGGCAGGGGGTAAGGACAGTCTGATGTCTGCTGAACTCCTTCCCTGTGACCCACAGGAGGGCTTTTGGACAAGAGCCTGCCTGCACATCCAAGGGCCATGGCTGTGAATGTGTAACTCCCTGAGAGCCTTTGGGGACATGCAGCAGCATTCCCCCACAGGGTCAAGAGCCCCTGGGACATCAGGCAGGATGGGCATGAGGACTCATCCCCAACTCCTCATCCATACTGGAGACCAGGTCTTGCAGGTGCCACGGGGACCACAGCCATGAGCAGGGGTGGGCTGGGAGGGGCTGAGTGCCCAGCACAGCACCAGGAGAGGCAGGGTCTGACCCACGCAATGTGCCTGGTGAGCAGAGGTAGAGCCATGACTGCTGGCAGGCTCACACTGGGAAAATGACCCCTGCAAGGCATTAACAACAGATTGGTAAGAAGTGAAACACTGACATGGACCAGGGACAGAAAATAAAAAGAAGAAGGAAAATGCATTTTTGCTGTGACAGATGATGCCCCATAACTGGCTCATGACCTGGGGTGCTTGACAACTACCTGGAAAGGAGCGCAAATGAGAAAGTGCTTTTTTGTGCACTGGGAGTGCCCACTGACCTGGGTCAGACCAGACACAGAGGAACGAGCAGACAGAGCTTATAGGGAGGCATGTGAAAGGGCAGGGAAATGCAACAGGGAAGGACAGTCAGCAGTGATGGGCTAGGGAGGTTCTAGGGCAGGCAAAAATCCATGGTTGGATCCTGGTTTACAGAAAAGGTAAGGTGAAGCACCAGAGCTAGCAGCTCATCAGCCACCAAAACCAGCTGGCACTTGTGAAAGCAGATCAAAAGGTTCTTCCTTAGGGGAGTCTCCGTGAGGTACATGTTGCTTTCAGTGGGTTCACCTGCCCCAGTCAGCTCCAGCCGGCATGAGTTTGGTTATTTCCCATATCTTCTGGGGAAAGGGCTCTTGAGCAGGGACTAAGGCCCCAGTAAGCATCTGATGGTTAAACTCAGGCAGAGGTGCTGGCATGAGGCTCTGCATTTTCTGAAGTGCGGGTGGTTTTTTTAAACCACTGCCTTTGCAGGGAGTCTCTCTGTGCTGTGGGAAGGGGCATGGAAAGGCCATCGAGCCCCTCTGATGGTTGCCCAGAAAATAAGATACTTGAAAGTCAAGGCTTTCTAGGATCCAAATCCTGAGAGACGGCACTTTATAGACTGCAGTATGCACAGGAGCTTTGCCCAACCTCCCCCAGAGTAGGCAAGTCTAATCAGGCACTGCTGGTTTTCTCCAGGGGAGGATGACGACGACGATGAATGTGGGGAGGAGAAGCTGCCCTCCTGCTTTGACTATGTGATGCACTTTCTGACCGTCTTCTGGAAGGTCCTTTTTGCCTTCGTGCCCCCGACAGACTACTGGAATGGCTGGGCCTGCTTTGTTGTCTCCATCCTCATGATCGGCCTCCTGACAGCTTTCATTGGCGACCTGGCATCCCACTTTGGCTGCACCATCGGCCTGAAGGACTCGGTCACCGCCGTCGTATTTGTGGCACTGGGGACATCGGTGCCAGGTAAGGACAACCACGGGGTTTGTTGTAAAGGCCCACCTCTGCCCAGTCCGGGTCTGGGTTTGGGCTGGGAAAGCTGTGCTCTGCAGGACCCTGAAGGACAGATTTGAGGTATGTGTGGAAGTTGTTTTTCAGCCTCAGATGAGCCAGGATAGAACCAGGATGTGGGTTCAGTCCCATGGAAAGTATTTCAAGGACCTTCATCTTGCAAAGACTGTGAAGTACCTATTTCTGTGGTCAGCCTGCGTGGCATCCACTTTCAGAGTAGGAGGTTGGTCTTTGATTCAAATGCTGCTGGTGTTGGCAGTCCTGCACTTTCTTTTTACACATCTGCTGCTTTAACCTTGCTCCTGGGTGATTTAAGTGCTAGTCCATACCCAGGGTGCACTGCCCAGCACGGACACCTTTGTGTGAGACCACGTTCAGATGGATCAAGGTGAAGTTGCTGAGCTGGGGGAGCTGCTTGAAATGCAACTCGTGAAGCCCCTAGAAGGGGCCTCACAAATATTTGGCATGGTGTCTGATCAAATGGGCACTCAGACTCAGAAGGGAGCAGAGACTGAGGATTGACCAGGGAGAGGGAAAGCCACAAGTTTTCATGCCTACACGCCACTCCCAATGCACTCTGGCTTGCTGCAACCCAGCCTCCTTTTCCACTGGCTCACTTAGGGATGAATTGGTGCACTGGAGAGGATGGTTCCAGTGGCACAGTTGCTCTGGGAATTCCCATGTCAGCTTGTGTGAGAAAGCCTATGCCTTCCACTCACCTCTTCTATGGGCTGTGCTGGCCAGGCAGAGCCTGGTTCCTGGACTAGGGGCTCTAACCCAACCCAACCCCCCCTCATATCGGTCACACCTTCCCTCACCACCTTCAAACTTCCACTTACCAGCACTCAAATGCTCAGAGATCCTGAAATTGTCCTAATGTTATCAAAGGCAAAAAGAAGAAGCAGCATAACCAAAAGGAAGAAGAGATTTGGAGCAAGGAACCCAAATCTGAGAAGATTTGAGAAGGAGCGTTTTTTAGACCTGTGGTGGTAGAGCTTTTAGGCAGGAGGTTTGCAGGGCTGCTTCACACCCTTGACAGTGAAAAATCTTCCCTCCTGCTTTTGTCGACAAAAGGTGGCATTTAAGAAGTTCTTTTTAGAATACATTCAGGTTCTCTTGTTTCAATTGGCTCCCAGACCTCTTGTGTTAGCTGGGTGCTAGTTGGGCTTCTCCACACCTGCTTTCCGGGAGTCAGGTAGGCATCAGAGGGGTGTGCAGTGAAATTAAGACTGACACAGACCTTCCCTATGTTGGAAGCACTGCTAAGGCTTGTGGAAGTGCATGTAGTTTTTTCCACGCTCTGCCTGGCACTGGCAGTGTCCCATTCCTTCTCCCACGCTGGCAGCTGGAGAGCCACAGAGGCATCAGTACTGCCCCACAACTCCGTTACTGCACCGTGACCAAGGCTGAGAACCAAGGGAAATACCTTTTCCTTTCCTTAGCAACCAGGTGCATTTCCATGGCAGCTGTGCTTTTTTATCTAAATAAAGCAGCCTTTTGATTTCTTTGCTGCAAATGAACCCTCTCTCTGTGCTTATATGTGCCCACATATGTTACATGGAATGGGATCTTTGTGCCAAACTGCACTTGGCCGTCTCACCTTGGAGCCCCACTGGGAAGGAGTGGAAGGAAAATTCTGTGGAATTAAAACACATGAAATTTGACCTCACTGTTTTCTTTTTCTGAGCCACACTTGGCTGCCTGTACCCAAGGTGATCTGGGAGTGCAGCTATGTCAGAGACTCATCTTCTCTTTGTTAGCTGAGAGCGCTCACCTGGAGGCTAGTCCCTCCTGCTGCTGCCTCCCCCTGCAGATCCAGAGTGGGTTTGGATGTAAAATCAGCACTTCCCTGTGGTGCAGAGCAACGTCATGCTGGTCTGCTTGACACAAGGGTTTCCATATAAAAGGTCAGCCAAGTTTTATCACTGATATGAAAGCCAGTGGAGCACCTGGGCAAGCATGCACCATTCTACATGGTTTTTCTTCCCAAGGGGTGAAAGATGACCTCTGGTTTACCAAAAGTGTCAAGGTCAGTGGACTTCAGTGAGGCAAAAGATATCAGAAAAACAACATTAAAGCAAACTCAGAAATACAAAAAAAACTTCAGGGGACCTGAAGGATAGATACAAACCACTGTGGCTCCACAAAACTTTTCCAGCCTTTCCAGTTTTTTTGCAAGTGAACAAATTAGTGGATGTGGGAGAAGAGGCCAATGCAGTGTAGTGTTGTCTCTTGCTTGAAGAACTGCAGGACGTCTGAGGCCATACTGGGGGAAGCCTCCTATTGCTGAACATTGAGATTTCCCTCCTGTGCATTTCTGGACCCTGATTGTCACTCTGGCTCTGGCCAGTTGTGCTCTTCCTCAGGAGTGCCCACAGAATGGGCTGTACCCTATCCCCTTACCCATTATCTTCTTTCCCCAGGTGTCGCCATTGACATTTGTCCCCAGGCTGCCTGCTGCTCTCCCTCCTTACCTGGATGTTTCCTGAGGGTTTCTCTCTTCCTTTCCTTTGCAGACACATTTGCCAGCAAAGTAGCAGCAACACAGGACCAGTATGCAGACGCCTCCATCGGGAATGTCACCGGGAGCAATGCTGTGAACGTTTTCCTGGGAATTGGGGTAGCCTGGTCCATCGCAGCCATCTACCACGCGGCGCACGGACAAGCCTTCCAAGTCTCACCCGGCACACTGGCCTTCTCCGTCACCCTCTTCACCATTTTTGCTTTTATCAGTGTGGGCGTGCTGCTCTACCGGCGGAGACCCGAGATTGGAGGTGAGCTGGGCGGGCCGCGGACTTCCAAGCTGCTCACATCCTCACTCTTTATCCTCCTCTGGCTCTTGTACATATTCTTCTCATCTCTGGAAGCCTACTGCCACATAAAGGGCTTCTAAAAGGACAATAAGAGATAGTAAATATATGTATATCTATATATATCTATATAGAGTGATATATAGGTATAGATATAGATATAATGCTGTGTATAATGAACAGAGAAAAAGAATAAAAGAGATTTGCCATGTTCACACACCTGCTGATGGAAAGCGGCTTTGGAGCATCCTTTGAACTAGGCAGGACCCCAAAGCCAGCAGGACCCCTCCCCAGGCAGTGGCCCCAGCCAGGAGCCAGGCAGCAGGGCCCTTTCTGCGACTCTACCAACAGGAGCAGCTGATGGCCACCGAGCCCCTTTCCACCGCTGACTCCCACCCGCCAGCCACCTGGGAAGATGGATATGAAGGTGACCGGGGTGCGTCGGTATGAGGAAGGCCAGGGTAGCTGGTGAGAAACAGAGCAGTGGGCAAGGGAAGGAGAAGAAAGCAAAGGGTTCTGATCTCCAACCGCCATCCACCTGCCTTCGCCACTCGGGAACATCCCCTCTGGCCCTGTTGGAGAGAAGCAAGAGACCAAACTGAAGGCAAAGGGGAAACTGGGAGCTTTCTAAGGATAGAACACAAACCGTTTTCGTCATTGATTTGGGGTTGGTTTTTTTGTTTCATTTTGGCGTGTGTACAACTAGCATTTCCCACCCACATGCCCCTCACCTTTCCCTCTCCATGCTTTGGGGATGCACAGCCGCAACCCCGTGTCCAGTGTCCTAAGCTGAGGCTGTGTGGGGTGGCGGGGGCTTCCCTCCCGCTTCCTCCGCCTCCTCGGGCATGCTGTCGTGGTACTTGTAACATTTGCATGAATGAAATGAAATCTATCTGTATATAGCAACCTATAGCGATAGTCCTTCCAACCATGTGGGTTGAGCATTGCAGATACAAGCATTTTTCTTTTCACTGGGTTTTATTTATTTTTAGTTAGTTTGGTTTTGCCGTAGGGTTTTTTGCTTGTTTGTTTGTTTCCTCTTAGCAGGGGGTAAAAGGATGGAAAGCTGTCCCCACTTATTGCTTGTTGCATGGGTCCGTGAGAAGCAATAACAGCCACGCAGATGTAGGTTTTGAGGGGAGGAAAACCCACACCCCAGAGACTGCAGGCTCTGTCTACCTGTGTAGCTGGGGTCCTCTGACATGCTGAAGCCAGTGTGAAGGCTCCCACTATCCACACAAGGTTTTACACAAGGTCCCAGGGAGCCCGAGTGGGATGAGCAGTCCAAGGGGGACAAGCGTGGCTGACTCCCAGCATCTCCCGTGCTTCTGCCTTTATAGTCGGTGGCTGCCTCAAAACCCCTTGGTCCCCTGCTATTCCCTGTATCCCCAGAGGTCTGGTGACAGCCCCTGTTTCTGAGTGTTAAGCCATCAGGATCAGTCCACAAAGCTGGTCCTTTCCCACAGCCATTTGGAGGCAGAGTAATTCAGCATAAGGGCTGAAGGGCCATAAAGAGATCTCCCATTCTGCTGAGTGCAACCAGGAAGCATCTCCTATAGGAAAAGGCCACACTTTGCACTCTCCGAATCCGAAATTGCTGGGGAGGATGAGACAGGGAGGCGTAACTCAGCATCACCCCCCGTGCTAGTAGTGCAGGTTGGGGTAGAGAGCCGAGCCAGGGAAGTGTGGGTGTAGAGCTCCCCAGGGCACAGCAGAAAGGAGACATTGTGCACTGGTGTTGAGAGATGTCTTCTTACCCTATGCCCTTTGCCAGGCTTCCTCACATTCCGGCCAGGCAAACTCCCAGCCTGCATGTCCGTGGTGAGCTCTTCCCATTCAGCTGAAAACCATGTCTGATGCTTGTACCATAACCAGCTGGCTGGGGGTATTTGTACTCATTTTGAACTATCTGTGGAAATTTTAATGAATCTGCTGTAAGATTTTCTCTAGGAATATGAAGTTGTGGGGGTTTTTTTCTCGAGCCTTTTTTTTTTCACTTTTGGTTGGGTTAGGGGTTTTTCTTTTTGTTTTTCATTGTTTTGGGGGAAGAATCAAACAAAGGTGCAGGTTGTTCAGGTTTATGATTACCTTTATGTACAATGATTTCATTTTCATCTGTTTGGCTTCATTTTTTTAGTTTGTGTGTATTGCCCACCACTATAGGCAGTGAGCCCACTAATTGTGATGATCCTTATCAATGGTACACAATGCACAGAGAAATAAAGTTTGTAATGATTCCTGATGGACCCAGTACTGCTCCTGCATATTCTCTATGGAAAACCCTTCTCTCCCCTCCAGTTGTTTTCCCCTTTGTACCCATCTCTCCTTTACTCATTGGTTTGCCTTCACCGTGTTTCTGCCACTGACAGGGGTAGTGGTGCTTTGCACACCCTCTCCTGCCCCATCTCTCACCTTTCCTCCTGCTCCATCTCCATGGTGCCTCAGGCTCGGTATGCTGCCATACAGCTGGGGCTCACAGTCCACTCCACCCTCAGGGGGATGCAGGAAACCACCCAGGGACAAAGCTGCAGTGCAACCCACCCTTCTGGGTTCAGGTGTTGCTCCTGTACTGGGTCCCTAGTCAGTGCTGGCTTGCCCTAGGCTTGAGGACAGCCGTGCCTGTGCACCCAGGGTACTTAGCAGCTCTTTCTGGTTGTGTCTTCTAGTTACATGGAGTTGCTCATGCTGTTGCTACAGCCTCACAGTGACTTGCTCTAGGTTAAGCCACGAGCTAATTATAAGGGAGGATGCATTACCAGGGCAGGGTGCATGGGTGCCAAAGCAGATCTGAGACACCCCGTGAGGTCACCAAGTACATCGGGAGGTTGGGCTGCTCTCAGCAGTTGCTTGACTGTGCCCCTGTCCAGGTGCCACGGGCCATTTCAGACCCAGCTCAGCCAACACTGAAGAGGAGAAGTGTCTCCGCATGCCCGGGGATGTTGCTCCTCCCTGTGTTTCAGGCAGCCTCTGTTGAGTTGTCCCCAAATAAACCCTCCCCATGATGCCTGGGAGGTCCTGCTCTGACAGCTGAACTCAAACACCAGCTCAACCCAGGTCTGGAGAAGCACTCCCTTCATCCAGTGGGGCTCTCCTTGAGCCTCCTGGTGGGGTGTGTGTGCTCCCAGGGTCCTGCCCATGCTCCTGCCTGTCTGCCAAGCAAGGTCAGGATGGAGCCACACAGCCGGTCAGGATGGCACCAACAGCAGTGTCTGACTGTCAAACTCCAGGCTAGAAACGTGCCACCAGGCAAAAAGAGAAAGGGTAGGATGTGGCTGATTTTATTGCAGCATGACTGTCTGTAGAGGCCCAGAGGCACTAGAATTCCCACTTGCCAGTGCAAGGGGATGTGTGGCAGAGCAAGTAACTAACATGGATCTAACATGATCCCTGTGCTGCTCTCAGATGAATCTGGCACTTCGCCACACCCTGTGCTGCTTTTGGCCAGCCATGCTGCCGTTTCACTCTCCCTGTGGGTGCTCAGCACCCTCCCGGATGAGTGTGAGTCAAACTCCTACACTCCCCAGGCCAGCAGCAAGCATGGCCAGTCACGTTTATGTGCTTTTCACAGGCAGTGGATTGTGAAAGCAAAGCAGCTCTTCTGACCCAGTAATTGCTTCTATTGAAAGGTGATGTTGGTATTTTGCTCTCATCATTTGCTTCTTCAGAATGAATTGTAGTCACTAAAGTAATTATCAAGCCAAATGGGACTTGTGTAGCTGCTCAGGTTAACAGACAGTAAATAACTGTTTGCTCACAGAGCTTTCCAAAGGAAATGATGGAGCAGTGCTTGCTTAGGGCAAGGCTTAAATCACAGGGTAAACACCAGCCCTGTTTATGCAATTACTCCCTGCCAGCTGTGTGCTTTTTGGCATCTTCAACGAGGTTATGTGTGTGTGCCCAGCGCTCATGGAGGAGTCGTGGGTGAGCAGCAAGAGGAAGGACCGCTCCACTGAGCCCCAGACACCTGCCAGTATTCCCAAGGGTACCATGCCTGCTCTTCTGCACCAGCCCTGTCTTTAAACCATACTCTCCGAAGGCAAAAGCAAACTGCCTTCCTCCAGAAGACACCTGCACTGCTGGGAGGCAGCAGGAGGAAGCACAGTCCCCAGCTCAGGCACGTCTTGCTGTTGTGCCTGCCTGCCCAGTGGGCCACAGCTGGGTCCCCTGTCTCATGCCAGTGTTCTCCCATCTCCTCCTCATTCCTGCCAGCCTCCCCACCCTCCCTCACAAGGGAAGGACGTGGAGCATCTCTGATAAAGGCCTGGGTTCAGAAATGTTGCCAGAAACAGCAGTTTAAACTCTTGGCCTCCATCCATCTACCTGCCTTGTTTGCTCTCACTGCTTTTCATCACCCCACTAACCAAAGGAAAAGTTGCAGCACGGTCCAAAGTACATTCAGAGGCAGACCCCCAAATAACTCCACAGGCCACTGCAACGCGCTTGGGGACAAGCAGAAGGAACACACCAGAGACAGCCTTAAGCATCTTGGAAAAACCACATTCCCGGCTCTTCAGGGGTCAGCAGGAGTGGAGGCAAATCCCAGCCACAAACTGAAAACATGAAAAAAGTGCAAAAAAAAATAAAAAGAGCTGCAAATCAGCAGTGTCACATGGCTGAGCCCACCCGAACTGCTACCCGTGCCAGGGCAGCACAGGAACCGCTCCCTCCAGAGATGTGAATCCCTCATCTCCAAACAAGGTGCCTGTCCATGTGTCACCCCTTTCCAGGCAGCCTGTGGTGCCCCTGGGATGAGGGACGATCACAAGAGTCATTTGTGCATCTTCTTCCCCGCTCTCATCGCTTCCTTAAACGACAAAAGGGAGAGGGGAGGCCTTGAGCCCGCTCTGGTCACGAGTCTGGCTGCAGTCTGTAAACTCATCACGCTATTTCTGCTATGGGCAGGGACTGGAGAACCAGAGCCCTTATGTTATTGTTACAGCTATTTTTAAATGCTTGGGTAAGAGTCAAGTGCAACAGTATTGGTGGCCATACTCATAACTCAGGAGGAGACTCAGCTACATTCCTGGAGGGACAGAGCTGGGCATAGCCAGAAAGCAATGGAGAGAGAGAAAAGAGGGAAAACAATGCTGGATGGTGTCATTCCAGGAAAAAGCCTTGAATTATTTTCCGTAGGCTTTGGCACTCAAGCCCATCTGGAGAAGCACGTTTGCAGAGCACCAGGGACCTTTCTGGCCTCTCTGAGTATGCAATGACCAACTACTATGATGCTTATACACACGAGCTGCACAGCTGTAGAAAAGCCTGTTTATCTTGTAAAAAAATTGACTTGCATAGGAAAGCATCCAGAGACATCTGTATTCTTGCAAAAAGCACCAGGGGACAATAAATATAGTGAGATTCCTCACCTTTTATGGACTTCTGCTTTTGGAACTAGAGCTGCCAAGAGCCTCTTGCCAGTCAGCAACACCCCTCATGCAGAGGGAAGGAAAGCTGCAAGGGAAAGGGATCTATCTGGCCAAACAGGAGCTGTTATCAGCAAAGACAGAAGCTTGCTGCTACTAGAAGGATTTTCTGCCTGTGGTATGCCCCTGAGAGCATCCAAGAAGTCTCCATAGGCTCTTGCTGTCCCTCTGGAGCATCTCAAGAACAACCAGCCCTGCCCTCTGAGGCCCAGTGTCCTCAGGGTGGTTCACCACCCTCTCCTGCAGGCTCTGCACCCTCCCTTGGCTCCTTCCCCCTTCCCAAATGAGGTTATGGATGCCAGGCTGTGGCTCCCCTCACTAGAAGTGTGGAAGAGGGCGCTGGGGTGCGGACTGTTCCCAAAGCAGGTGCTGTGGAGCACTGCTGAGCGTGGTGGGGTGCCCAGCATTGGAGGGCACAGGGAGGATAGAAGTGCTGTGGGGTCCCACACAGATCTGGAAACCTTGTTTTAGGCACTGCCACAGCATGTCCCTCTGTCCCGGCTACCATGGGTATGGACATGCATCTTGATTTCTGCACAGATACAGAAATCTGTGTACAAAAAAGCCTTTAGCTTTTTTGGCTGCCTATGGGCACCAACCCCAGACAGTACTTTTATCTGTGTGATTCAAAACAGCCCTTGGCCTGTTGTACTGCACTAGAAAAGCTTTCTGCCCCTCCCAGCACGCAGCCCCACTCCAGTTCAGGTAGCAATGGTGACCATTTGTGATGCTTCAGGAGCACATGCCACCTGATGCTGGGGTCCTCCAGCATCTGTCTTGAGCCATCTCAAGGTCCCAAAATGACTGTCTATACACAGTGATAATCCAGCCTGGTCTTGCTTTGTGCTTGCCTGGCCTTGCTTTGTGCTTGCCTCCCCTGTAGAGTCTCTTCACATGCCATCTTCTTCCAGGCTCCCTGCAGAGAAGCAGTCTCTGTCCCTCCTGCCCCACAACTAGGGGCTTCCTGTGGTGAGACAAGTCTCCTTCCTCACTGGAACAAACAACAACACTTGTTAGCTCAGGCTTGCTGTCTGTGTTTCAGGACAAAGATTAACCATCCCATGTGGTGGACTTAAGCCCCTAAAAACCAAGGAGCAAGGCAAACTTCCATGCAGCAGAGGCAAAGCTCAGCGTGCTGAGCCCCTCCTGCTCATATCACCCAGGCAGTGTTACAGCCACTACCCATAGGCACAGTTTCTATTGTGCCACTGTCCTTCACTCATGAGTCTGTGGAAGATTAAACATTTTTTGCTGAATTTCCACCATTGTCAAGTCCTACAGATGCTCCAGCTCCACCCCCCAACCCAACCCTGCCTCTACGTTCCCGAACAAACTAATTGCTTTGACTGGAGTTTCAAGACTTTCCTGCCCCTGCTTAAAATGGGCACAGCTTAAGTAGAGCAAATTGCAATGGTTTGGGATGTTTATCCACTCTTGGAGCTCCTAAACCCTTGCAGGACACAGAAGACTGGCACAGAGCTCTCTCCCTGCACCTCCTCACCTCTTTGTTGAGGTGGGATTTATTTCCTCTCCTTTACTTCTGACTCAGAAGAGACTCTTTATAGATGACAGCAGAGTGAGACCTGCATACAGTTCAGCCTTGTTGCTCTGTTTTCTTGACAGAAATTGCCATAGCAGTCCATGGCACTGTCATCCCCAGAAGTATGTGCCCCTCTACCCCAGCCCACAGGCTCCTCACTTACAGAAATTTGAGATTCTGGCAGATGAGCTTCTTTTTGGAGATACTTCAAAATGAGGAGAGTTTCTGAGTCACTGTAAAATTGCTGTGCTGGCACAGGATAGATTGCATCCTGGTGGTGCAAATGTGTCCCAGGTTGCTAACAAGCTTATTTGGGAACATTAATGAAAGCATTTGCAAACTAGTGGCTTTGCGACTCCCAGGGATGTAGCGAACTGTGCAACTGGATTTCCCCTTGCTCTGTGTAATGCTGAGATGTTTCCCTTGCCTCTTGCCTTCAGCCATAGCCCTGTACATTGCCCTGGCCTTTCCTTGCAATAAGAGCTGTCATTAGGTACCCCTTGGCTGAACTCCCCCTGTACAAATGAGAATGAACCGATGCCTGATGTGTCTTCATTCGTTTGCCCCATGTTGCTTCCTTCATCTTCCGAGCTCTGGAGAAAAACATGCTCATGCAGGGAGCCTTGCAGGAGACCTGCTTGTCTTGCTCTTAATCAGGAAGCATGCACTTCTTTCAGCAGCTCAAGAGAGCAATAGATGGCAATAATACCTCTTACATTACAGCCACTATGTTAGCAAGGAAGAAAATGTTATTTATTTTTTCCCTGACAACATTTGTCCTACTTCTTTTTTCCATAATGCATTAAGCATTAGGAGGCACAGCTCTGCATGTAGTCCAGCTCTCAAGACTACCTGTCGAGGACATTGTTCAGCAATCCAGCACAGTTTTATTTGTGGATGAAAGGCAGAAGTTGGTGAATTCTCCTACAATTCCTAGCTGGAAGAACGGAAACATGCTAGTAAAACCCGCAAAATGCAGAGTTTGGTAAATTGCAGCCCTCTGTATCCTGGTCTCTGTGCCAAGAAAACCTGGCATGAGGTTGTAAAATCCAAACCATGAACTTCCTGAAGACCACTCAGCAGTGATGGGCATCTTTACACCTACTGCTGTCCCTCAGCTACTTGGAGAGGTCTCTGGTATACCTGGTGTTCACCAGGTGTGAACATCACCACTAACAAAGAGAGAAGAGGACACAGAGGATACCACATTCTACCTACCACCCCAAAAACAAGCCCCTGGGATATTCCCTGCAGAAAGCAGTCAGACTGCCAGGAGCAAAGCAGTCACCGGGAAACGTCACACATCTCAAAGGCAGCAGGTTCCCCATGGTACTCTCTCTCTGCTGCTCCCCACATCACTGCCGTGAGGGAAGAGCCACTCACAGCCCAGCACCCTGTAGGCAGAGCCAGAGGAGAGACCTGAGTTCCCCATCCTTGTTCATGGGAGCATCAGCCCTGGTTTCAGCCAGGGAGGCCTGCAGGGAGTGGCCATGATATTTTGAAGGAGAGCGAAATGAGATGGGAATTAGTAAAAAAATTACACTAGGGGTAATTTAGATCCATTACTAATTTTCTGCATTAATGAAGAGGCCCAATTATCTCAATGCTTGAGTGACCACTCCAGTTCTCAAAAGTCATTTCTGCACACTTGAACAACTGCTCCTCCCTCTAGAGTAAAAATCAGGCTATTGTTGTGAGCCTGGAGAGAACATGGAAACACATCTTTCCTGGCAGAGATGTAATCCATGTCAGAAGCTTCTTCCACTGTCCCACTCAGGAGTGGAGGGATGCTCGGGCAGGGAGCTGGCAGCTGCCTACACAGCCTGTCCCAGGGTTGCTGGATGCTCCCCATGGTTGAGGCAGCAAGGATCCCCTGGAACAGCAGGATGCAAGAGAGAAAGAGCTCGAAATGGCTCTCTGGGCCTAAGCAGTGAGGGGAAGAGCTGGTGGCTGGATGCATCCCATGAGGCAAGGCAGGCAGCAGGCAAGTGGCCCTGCAGCACAGGTGACTCCCCCCAACAGGCACCACATGCCAGGGTGGGGACGGCACTGCCAAGGCAAGTTGTCTTCTGGTATTTTGGATGTGCTGGAGCACATCAATGACGTGCTCCAGATATAATGGCTCTAGCTTTCCTGCTCCCCTCTGACAGCCACCGCTGTCCCCCTGCTCAGCAGCCTGAGGGGAGCTCCCCATCACCACAGGAGCAGCATGGGGGAGGCAGGCGGGGAGGAGGTTGCAACCACCCTTCCTGACGCACCCAAAGCACCAGTCAGCCCAGCCACAGTCATCCTGTGTGACCCATCATCCTGTGTGTCCTCCACCTCACAGCCACAGGGCACTCTAGGGCAGACAGACATCTTGTGCAAACCTTGACAGAGAGAGAGAGAGAGAGGGTGATGCGGGGGGAGATCTCTGACAGCCCAGTTGGCCCCCTGGTCCCCCCGCCAGGGACAGGGCAGGCAGACCCCAGCTGGACAGAGCCAATTTTTTTCAAAGCAGGGCTGAGAGTTTGCAGAAGAACTGTTTTGCCTGGTGACAGGAACCAGAGCACTGGTTATAAATTCAACTCCTCCTTCCTTCTGCCACCTGTGCCGTGCTTGGTGCCACGAGCTAACACTGCCCCAGCAATGCAGAGCCCCTGTGCTGGTGGGTCAAAGCTGGGTCACCCCTGGGCTCAGCAGCTGGAGCCTCCCAATCTCTCTGTCTCTGTCATAGTTCCTCACAAATTCAATGGCACAATGCAGCTACACTATATGAAAAGCCATAATATTTGTTGGTATGACTCTTTTATTACTGTCAATTTATATATATATTTGTTGATAAAAGAAGTCATCTTGGGAGACACTTCTAGTCTACTGGGAAATAATTGTCCGATGTTGTATATTCTGTACATGCTGTATAAACAAAGCGAAACATTTAAATCTAAGTGTTTGATGGACTCGGTGGCATGTGCTGCAGGGGGAGATTGGGACCAGGCAAGCCCCCTTCTTGGGCCACCATGGCTCAGGCTTGGGGTTCCTGGCAGAGTCACCATCCTGCTGGGGTCCTAGAGACAGTCTGGGGCAGGATCTGGCCACGGTGCAAGGGCGAAGCCTGCAGCTCCCTCGGTGCTTTTTCCCGTGCAAAGGTGAAAGGAGGCAACTCTGCAAGTGGAAGCTGCCGCACTTGAGCTTCCTCCTGGGGCACAGCACAGGACCGGGGAACGGCTTGGTTTGTCAGGAACTCTCAGTGCAGCAAGCCCGGTGTCACCCACCTGCTCCCCAGTTCTCCTGCCCAGGAGGACACCCTTCAGCCACCACCCAGCACGACATCTCTAAGCCTTAGGGGTCAGAGAGAGACGATTCCCCATGGGAAGATGGCTGGTGATGGCAGAGACTGGCTCCGAGCATCCAGCTCCTCCAACTCCCTCCCACGCTAATCCCGTGCCACGGCGCCAGCCACCCTCCCCGGTGTGTTTTACAGCAGCCACGAGCTGTGATCTTCTAACCTGACACACGCTGTTAGAAAACCTGTTTCATATTCTCCGTGGTATCAATCTACAACTTTTGAAATTATTGGACACAGTCGTGGTAGCCTAAAAGTTGTGCTGAGCTCATATATTTTTATATTTGTGGTGTTTTCCTATTAATAGAGAGTAGTGAACCAGTAACCCTATAGCTGAAAGTGATCTATTCAAAATAAATATATGACTGCAGAAAATATTTGTAAAAATAATTTATTTGAAATATTCTGCCAAAGATAGCTCTCTAATGATCTGTAAAATGTCGTTTCTCTCTTTTTGCTCTGAATGTCATTGTGAAAGGACCTTTCTCCCCACATCTTTGAAGATTTACCTTTTTTTTTGTATCTTTAAGGGCAAAGAAATATGCCAATGATTTTTTTACTAGAGCAGTAAATAGAGTAGTAGGGAGGCACAAGACAACTTTGTAAAGGTGATAAAAAAAACCCATAACAATCACACTGAAAATCCAGTTTCTCCCATAGTTACTCTGGCTGACAGATGGGTTTTGAAGCCTGGGACGGTTGTCCAGCAGGAAGGTCTTGGCTGCTGCTGCTGTGGCTGCTGTGTAGATTACCTGAAGGAGAGAAATCTCTCAAGAATCCATTTGCAGGCTTGGGGCATTTGGATTCCCTCACATCCAGACTTCAGCTTCTTCATTATTTATGGGCTTTATATCCTTATTGGCCCTCAATAGGCCTTGTGGCACATGGGGAACCCTCACCCAAGGCTTCAGACTGACAAAGTCTGGCCCCTTCCAAAGCCATTCCCACAACACACCTGGCATCTGCCAGCAGCCCTGAACCAGTGGCAGAAGTAATCCTGCTGACGCCCAGATCTGTCCCCTTCCTCACATGGGGATGGGACAAGGGAGACCCAGCCACCACGGGACACGACACCTTAGCAAGAGGATCCATCCCTGCGGGTATCCAGTTAAAACAGAGGGATGTACAGCCCTTCACCAGGGAGAAGCTGCCTAGATTAGTCTTTTCAGAAATTACTAATTTTTTTTTTTATTATAGAGAAAAATCTTCTTTCCCTTCTTCATTTCTCCCTTTTGAAAGAACTTTTCGATACTAGAAAAAGCCTTCATTACCTTATGTGATCCCCAAGTCTGTTGCAGTGGAAATACATCCTCAGCCACATTAGGCACCACCATATCAAAGAGATTTTTGGCTCAGATTTTTTTTTGTTTCTGAGCAGATTTACAGTTTCTCGAATCTTGGTCACGAAGGTCTGGAGGAATTAGTTGGCAATAAAGGAATGAAAGGCCCGTTCCAGTGAATGTGTTTCCACATGCAATTCAACTTCTGACTCCCCAGAGGTCAGGCACATGTGTAAGTGCTTTATTGGGCAGGTGCCCAGAATCAGAAATGGGAAAAGCAGTTTCCAAGCCATGGGGTGCATATGGGTGTGATGGGAGCACTGCTGTCCATCAGGTGTGGGTGGCACACTCTGCAGCAGTGGGATCCACGTGCCAGTGAATCTTTGTTCCTCTGTGCAAGGAACTCTCTGAATCCGGGGTTGTGCAGCTGCTGCATCACGGGGAAATGCGAGCAAGCCAGGGAAGACAATAGTGAGAAGAATTGGGTTTCTGATCACTGTGCATTTTGTTAATTAGTGAATTCAAATAGTTTTATTTTTACCAAAAACAGATAATCTTTATTCCAGTAAAGACAACTGTTGACTTGAGATATATATATAAATATATATATATAATTTGAATGGTTTATATCCTGTTGCTCTAACTACATAAAATGGAAACATGTTGCAAGTTGTGTCATTCCAATGTACAAAATAAATTACTTTTCCCTGCATGCTGCCTGGGTATGTTGTGATTTGAATTAAGAGTTATATTTGAATTGCCTTATTCAAGAGGTTGTATGTTACCTAACTGGGGAATGACCTGGCACTGTTCATCACATTACATTTGTACTTGATGCTGTGTTATATCAAATTCAGATGAGTTGTCTGTCATCTATGTATTTCGTGGGAGACCTTTTATCTTGTTAAACTGTGATATGTAAACCTTCATTGCCTGAAATAGTCACAGTTGTATAAATCAGTGTCTTCAGCTGTTTTCCTAATTTTATCACAATTCCTAACACAAAATATAGATGTTTGTAAATTCTCCATTCATTTTGTCTATTTTTATGTATGAGGCTTTTTTTTTAATCTGGCAAAGCAGTAAGATAAGGCAGCTTCCCCAGAATTTTTCAATCAAGACTCAGTTACATTTTTATCCCTCAGCAAGAGGCAACAACCAATTTTCAGCAGCTACAATTGGAATTAGGGATGTCTGTTTATTGCTATTATCTTTCCTGGCTCAGATGGGCCATTATCACTGCAGAACACAATGATTAATGACAAGCTAAACGTGATGCTTCTGCAGTGACAGCGCTCTGGGGACCAGGCACTCCACAGCACCTTCTTCAGGCCCTACACCTCTGCTGTGCCACAGGCTGGGTGGGAAGGGAGAGGGTGGGTGCCCCTGCCACAGTCAGACAGCCCAGAAGAGAGAGAGGGGAGAGATGCTGCTTACTAATCCTGGCTCCAGGATGCTTTTCCTCCTTACAAAAACCCCAAGACCATGCCATCTGCCATCCTGCACGACACCCCAGCCACAAAGCTGCCCCTTGTCCATTCATTTGCCCCACAGCTGCAGTACATTGCTGAAGACCAACATCCCATCCTGATATTGTGTTGGGCAAAATCCGCCACCATGGCTGCTCCTACAGCATCTGCTGAAGACACACAAGGGTTTTTTTCCTAGCTTTGGTTTCCAGGCGTGGGATCACATTACTCCATGGCTGGCTAACAGCAATGTGCTCCCCATCTAGACACTGGTATACCCCATAGAGGTCAGATCCTTTGGAAAACATGTTTCTTGAAGGAAGCAGCACCATGTAGACACAAACCTGTTCCAGTGGTGGCACAAGGACAAGATGACCCAATACCCCCTGCAGCAAGGGTCACTAGTTCTGCTGTGTCACCCCTCCTGTCCCCCACCAGCCAGACAAAACTGGCTACAGCAAACCAGGAAACAGGTCTGTTTGGGAAACAAACGCCCAGAAGTCCACCTCCAGCTTGCAGGTGACTGGACATTTTAACCCCATGCCTAATACCCCAAATGAAACAGTTGCTGAGATCATTAAAACACTCTTGCCAGAGCCAGAACACAGTCCCTGCTCAGTTGTGCAGGTGCCACATCATCATAGACACAAGCAGCATAAATGTCTCAGGTACACAAAGCACACCGAGGTGTCTCAGTCCTGGTGTGAAAGCCCCAGTTTTGACTGTAGTCGCACAACAGTGCTGCACAAAACACTGCTCAGTTTTTATGTCTAGCAACCATAAGAAACACATGGTCAGAGAAATAAATTACTGGAGCAGGATACACCATGGTCCTGGATTATTGAATCCCTTCAAGGGTTTTGAGTGTTAAAAAATTTCCTGTCCCATCCAGAAACGCACCCCTTTTTTTTTTCTTTTCCTCCTTTTATTTGTGGCATGTTTCAGGTTGAAGGACACTGCTGTCAAAAGCACTGGGAAGGGCTGGGGTGGTGCGGGGAGGAGGTTGCCAGAGGCAGCCAGA